>NC_056527.1:166711612-166762414 GCF_019175285.1 Sceloporus undulatus | reverse complement strand
AATAATAATAATAATAATAATAATAATAATAATAATAATAATAATAATAATACCATTGTTGGCCTATTTCAATGTCACTTTTCCAGGCTGCAGTTACCAGGTATGTCTTGCATGGAAAGAGTGCATACACTTCCCTTGATGTTGGGGAAAGGGGTGCATTTAGGTAGTAAGCTTATCAAAGGCACATTGCCCTAGGAATGTGGCATCTTAAAGAGCATAAATCACCTCTCAGTGAGTTCTCTTCACATGAATAGAGCTATGTGCTATTGCACCGGTCTAAAAGTCCACCCGGCCTGATCACTTTGTGCCCCGGGGGAGATATCGATGTGCCTTTCCTAAACAGCATTCAAACTCCCCCCTTTCCCCCCAGTTATCACTGATCCTTGATTGTTCGGCGTATTGGCTTTCTGACAGGGTTTGGAATGAAGCCATTTTTATTAATTTAGTTATTTTTGCTGATATAAAAGATCGTCGATCATGTTAATGATGTATCGGTCTATGGTACCACTGAACAATAATTACAGAATGTTCTTAATAGTAAATCATTTGTCACAATCACCGTTCCCTGCAACAATCCTTTTGTTGAGCAATAGAATACATTAGGTGAGCGGCGATACACCTTTATGCTTACCAATTAAAAGGTCTTGGACATATAGAATTCACATGAAATTCGGGGGGCGAAGTATTATAAATTATGACAGCTTCTTAGGAAATCCTGCTAGGCATAGAACGTGCTGCTAATTTTTAACTTGTCAGACAATTTATACATGTCTTTTCAAGTGTAATTGGAAATACAAAGACGTGGGATTCCACTGTTGAAAGGTAGGAATGCAGGGGAAGTCAGAAAACTGGAGCAGAAAGAACATGAGAGAGTCAAATCACTGTCTTTTTAACACGGACAATCTTTCTATCCACTTAAAAAATATTGCATCATTTTTATTAAATATTCTACATATACTAACATTTAAATGTGTTGCTGTTGCTGTTGTGTGTCTCCAAGTCATTTCCATCTTATGGTGACCCTAAGGCAAACCTATCATGCTCAGAGGAGGTTTTTGCCATGGAGGCTTTTGCAACTAAGGTTTTACCATGAGTTTCATAAAGTGTGACTTGCCAAAGGTCACCCAGTAGATTTCTATGGCCTAGCTATGAATCGAACTCTGGTCTCCAGAGTCCTAGTCCAATGCTCAAACCATTATGCCATGCTGGCTCTCTACCTAAAATCTGGATGGAATGCACAAAAACGCACAAGCTAAAATACAATTCAACATAGCGCAAATCCAAAAGCACAAAGAAAACAACAAAAAAGCTACCAAACTTTACTAGTTAAACTGAAATAGTCTAACAAAGAAGTACAACTATCAGTTTTGCAGTTATAGACTATGTCCTAAAATCCTACATCACTCTCTATAAAACAATTGTTTGTTGTTGTTCTTAACCGCCCTCAAGTCATCCCTGACTCACAGCAAATCTGTGGATGAGACCTAAACCCCCCTCTCCTCCATACTTCATCTATCAGTTTCGCTCATACTAAATTGGTCCTTTTGAATTGATGTGTGATTTAACTGATGGGTTTTTAAAATGGATATTGTGTATTTGTTGGTTGTTGTTGTTCCCTGCCTCAATCCATGCAGAGAGGTGTGTAAGAAATAAAGGCGATGATGTTTTATGCAATACATGGAATGTTGATAATATGAATGATTCCAATCATCTACACACTATATTCCAATACTCATTTGTATGGTTATCTAGTCTCCTTGACTTTAGGCAACAGTCTTCCTCCTGCTTTTGTCCCTCAATGACGATGGTTAAAACTGGTCACCTCATCCCTATCTTCACAAGCTTTTGTATTTGAACTGACATTCTTGCACACAACCGGCTTATATAGCTCTGTCTCTGGAATCTACACTCCAAACATCCATCTGAGAAAGTAGGCTCAAGTCTATGAAAGCTCATGCTACCAATGTCTTTCTTTCGTTTAGTCTCATTGGTGCTAGAAGATCCCTTTGCATATTGCACTATTAATGATGGTGACAACAAAGTAGTGTAAAACCACCAGCAGATATTTGTGCCAGGATGAGTTGACATGAAGTCTTGACATGAAGTCTTTCTGAACTGAGAATTCATTTTATTAGTTCTCCTGGTTTAGATGTAAGTGAGCTGGTGTCTTCCTGATTCTTTGGACTACCATTCCCATTATCCACTCGTAGCACAGCCAGTGGATAATGGTGACAGAAGATATAACTGAAAGCTTCTATTGTCCATCCATACCCTAGTTAAACTGAAACTAAAATGTAGCGTACAGGGCAGAGAAAACCCAGGGAGCATTAAAGGACCAAAGATGGGAAGAGCTGATGATCCCTAAATATGACATGCCTCAAGAAAACCTTCAGAGAAATGTCATTAGGTGATTCTTCTCCTTTCTTTGACAACTTTGCAGATGTTTACCTGAGGAAGAAACCCTGAAAATCGTGTTAGACAAAAAAATCTGTGTCATCTCTAGACCATTTCCACCCCGTGATGCGCCTGATACCTGTGATCTACATCAAATCTGTTCGGAGAGTCCCTCGGCAGAGATTCAGTTAGGAACCCTATTGATTTGCCTCTTCTCAGCAAGCTGTACATCCTCCAAGTATAAAACAGAAGCCTAATGGGGAAAGGAAAGTCAGATGGCTTTGGAACCTCTGGGGCAGGTGCCAGGTTTTAATTTTGTATCATGTCTTCTTTGGGAAGTTTGAGAACTTGTCCCCGCATTGTTCTCAAGTCCTTTGCAACCCTCTAAAGGGACGGAAAGACCTTCAAAGGGCAGAGATTCAAATATGGCCCCTTTCCCCTAATGTCCTGCACACGCCACCCACCTCTTGCCATGTTCTGTCCAGAAGAAAAATCCCTCCGACGCAATGGTTGTTTTTATTAAATTCTCCTCAATAAAAAGCTCAGGCAGGATTTATTAGGTACTCAGGGCAGACGTTTAGTATTTCGCCAGTTATTAAGTGAAAATCAATAGAAAGCAAAGAAAATGGAAGTCATTGCTCTGTTAGCACGGTGTTGTCGCCTAGATATTATGTCGGCTGTCTTGTAGATTCATGACGGACGAAAGCGGCGAGGAGAGGACTCTTTCTGCTTACATTGCAGGAGCCAAAGTGGGGTTATTCATTAGACAAGGCAGCTGGCCAGATGGATTTCTAGCTCGGTTTTACCATTTATCTTGAAAATGCCGGTATCGAGTGAGAAAGAACACTGATATTATGTGATATCAATGGCAGCTTTATGTATCTAAATCAGGATTTATCGTTATTTTGTTCGGAAGACCTCTCTCTCTCTCTCTCTTTTTCCTCCTCGAGAAAATACCATTTCGTTGGAAGAAAATAATAGCTAAAACCACGTCAAAGATAACCTCTCATGATGTTTGTGCACCATGGGCTGTAAAACAAATACAACCCAGTGTATTAATAGGTTTAACCACATTCTAACAAATCATTCCGTCTGATTGTGTTATGAGAGTATGCTTGTGTCTATGAGAAAGTGCATTTTTGGTTCTTCTTGTTGTGGTTTTAAGACTCTTTCCTTCCAAACAGGAGTTTGGATTATTGGCTGTGTCTGCTTTCCTTACCAGTAATTTAACTACAACTTTGGAGGTTTTTTTGGTTTTAATTGCCTTTAAAGCCATTAGCGACTTTCTTGCCTGGAATGAGGGTAGCTGTCTTGATGTTTCTTTGCTAAAATAATCAAGGGGAGGAAAAAAAAACCCTAAACAAGCTATATTGCAACACCAATGACAATAGAACAATAACAACCCCAACAGATTCCTACTCAATACAATTTTCTGAATCTGGCTGTGCCACTTGTGTCCATTCATGGAATGGACTCAACAGGAAATGGTGTTGTGACAATCTGTTTATATGTCAAACTCACAAGTATGTACCAATACTTCAGAAGTTAAAGGGGCTCGACAGACTGCCCAAAAATGGCAAACTGGAGGCACCTGTTTTAACTCCAGAGAGACGCCGCAGCACCCAAAGTATGTGGTGTCCCTCTGGAGTAAAAAGAACCTGCGGAAAGTTTAACAGATAACCTGCGCACATCACAAGTATGCCATTGGCACGCCGGTGATGTAAGCGGCAAACAAGATGGCGCCCCCTGTGTGTACAGGAAGCCACCATTAAGCTGCCGCCATGATGTGCTAGGGTTCTGGAGCATGCAGTTGCTGTGCGCTCCAGAACCCTAGTATCCATGGCGGTAACATGCCGCCTTTGGCCCTTCTGTCTTGGGCCAAAGATTACCAGTGAGAGATTTACATTCAGTGATGATGATGATGGTGATTATAATTATCCCACTCCCCCCCCCCCCAAAAAAAATTAGAACTCAAAGCAGCTTACAATTTAAAAGAGTACAATTGAAAATTTACATCTGTTTAGATGTATCTAGATCTGTCTGGTTGCCTCTGTTCAGTGTACAAATTTCAGCTTGCTCAAGTTTTCTATCTCAGGCTTACCTATCATCTCCTCTAAAATCCCACTCAGAGCAGAATATGAGATTATGGGTAATGGCTACTATCAAAACCACCATCTTTTGTGTTCTTCCTTCTCCATTCTCCAGCATTAAAGGACAATAAGTAATCCCCCCAGTCTATCTAGCCAACCCAACCAGGTAGACAGATGAATCCTACTTCAGCAATGACGAAATAAGAATATCTTCTGCCAGACCTACTTCACTGAGTGTAATGTAGACTAGTGTATCAAACTCTGGGTGAATGGGGGTGCCCTGTTGTTGATTCCCTGGCCGCAACATCTGATATCTGTGGCAGCCACCTTGCGCTGTCTCATAATCACAGGCTCTTTGCCATATAATTGGCTCCCTGCTGGGTGAGGGATGGCTAATTTAATGGGAAACGCATACATTCAGCCCCTGCTCACATGGCTGAACTTTCTGCACAAGTAGAGCAAGGCTGTGAGAATAGAATCATAGGAAGTTGGAAGGAAGTGCAAGGCCCACCTAGTCTGGTCACTTGCTATACAAGAATAGATAGCTAAAGCAATCCTGAAAGATGGCTATCAAACCTCTTCTAAAAGCTCTCAAATGAAGTATGGCCCATCACCCTGTGAAGCAGTTCATAATATATTTTGGGCAACAGAGCAACACCACCACCAGAAGCAGCTGGAGAATCATGTTTCCAAAGATTGTGTCATCCCTAAAAAGTTTGATCTCTGTTTGTCTCTTCTTAGATGTCAGATGGTGGAGGGTGCAAACCAGAATTTCACATGAAATTGCTGGACACAGCACCAGGGTGAGGCCAAATTTCATGGGAGTTGTATCCAAAAGAATTGTAGCTTTTTCCATTCCATTATAGGAATGAAGCAATGCTGTTTTCTGCAGGCCCCTCTCCCCCCAAAAACCATGTGTGCATATATATATATATATATATATATATATATATATATATATATTGCACAGGATATTTCCTAAACTGCAAAGCTTCTTCCTCTACTTGGGACTCCTCCAATCAGGCTTTCCCGACATTGGAGAAACCTATTTTCAATGATTTTGAAATATTCTCTCAACATCTAGATACTAACAGAATTCAGGTCATAGCTTACAACTCTTCAGGTAACAACATTATAAGATATCTACTTTGTGTGTCTAGTTCTGAATGGCATCTGAATCAACAAGACATGACTTAGGAAGATCAAAATGTCCAATTTGCCCATATGAGAGCTAAATGCTATGAACTATGGTCTGCACAACCAGACTAGACCTATTGAAACAAATGTTGAGTGGTAAATTAGCACTAGGCTAAATCTCATTCAACCAATATTTTTGTTCTAGTTGGGACTACCAAGAGAAAGTCAGGTTTGTGTTTCAGTGTTCAGAGATGCTCGAAATCCAATACATAGATGAGTTCAGATTCACAGATTAGGGCATTTTCTGGGAGACTGGATGAGCTACACAGTTTTCCTCTCTCTCTGTCTCTGTTTCTCAAAGGCAATTCTTCAATTGCTTTTGCTGCTGTTGTTCCTGTCCAGTAGCCTTTTAAATTTATTATTATGATTATTACTTAGCCCTTCAGTTTGCTTTTCAGCTTCACCTGTGTTTTTACCTTCACCTGTGTTGTTATTTCCCTAAAGTTTTACTTTGATAGGAGGTGGTTTTTTTAGCTTGATTGTCATCCAGGTCTTAATAATTATTTATGGCAAGAAGACTTGTCTCTGAGGATAATCTCTAATGATCCTTTTGGGATTCTTTCAGTCTAAGGCTGGAGAGCAAGCACTGGTTCTCTGTTCACAGAGTCTGATTTATAACTCGGGTTCAGAGACAGATAGAGGCTAGATTTTTTGTGGTCTTGTCTCTTTCCTATCCCCTAATTGTCAGGACATGAAGACTCCCAGGAGAACATGAATGCATCTCCTACCTCTGCACCACATTTGTTCCACTTCATTTGTCTTGATAGAATGTATTACCCTACTCTGCGTTTTGGTTATGGACTCCATGCCAAACCTGGTCCTGCTCCAGAGTTACAAAGTACGGAAAGCAATATGATAATCCCATTGTCAATGGTCACAGTCATCAGTTATATAAACTATTATCTTTTCTCCCCACCAACCTCCTCCCATAACAATTTGCAACAATTCTGTCTTTGGGGATTCCTTCCCAACTCAATATATCCACCAAGGAGGCCTTGTATGTCTCCTACAGTATCAGGTTAAACAAGTTTGTTTTCTTCAAGATTGTTAGCAAAGGAGATGAAAGATGCACTCAGTTTTGTGAATACTGTCTTCTCACGATGTGTCCAAAATATGGCAGGCTCCATTTAGTAACCTTGGCTTCTGGGGTGAATTCAGGCTTGGTTTGCTCTAGGACCCATTTATTTGTCTTTTGAGCAGTCTATGATATCTAGAACTCTTCCCCAGGACCAGATTTCAAACAGATTGGTTTCCAAAGAAATTAGGAATATGATCAGATGGACCATCCTATCGTCTCCATTCTGATTAATGGCTGAGCCAAAAAATGGAAAATTGTGAACTATTTCATTTCCTTCATCACCTGCTTCAACTTTATGTCTGCTTAAACAGGAAAACCATGCACACTTTCTAGAAGATGCTCATGGTCTTAATTGGGGAATGTGGTGCTAAAAGTCGCTCCTTTGTCAGCATGGAACAACTAAAGCTTTCCTATGATAAACAATAACACAACAAAATCAATATGGACTCAACATGACTGAAGTTAGGCACTCCGAAGACGTCAGAGAGATTTAAATGTGTGCGTAATTTTGCAATTAAGATAAACTGGGCTTAACATTGCTCACAATAGTACAGTTTCCAGAATTTCATAGCACTGAGCCATGGCAGTTAAAGTGGTATCAAACTGCATTAGTTCTGCAGTGTAGATGTAACCCCTGTGTTCTAATATGGCCCTTCTAGGTCTCAGTCTGGTTTCAAAAGGTTCCTCACCCATGCAATGTATCTTATCATTCCAGTATTGCCTTTGCAGGAACCAGATGGTTGCTTCCTATGAGTTAAATGCTGTTTAATTAGCCACTGTTTAATTTAAACCTCTCTACATTTTATTATTCACTTATGTTCATACATACATATGCATAGTTGCATGCACATGTTTGTTGTTGTTGTGTGACTTCAAGCCATTCCCAACTTACGACTACCCTAAGGCAAGCCACTTATCACAGGGTTTTCTTGGCAAGGATTGCTCAGAAGAGGCTTGCCATGGCCATCCTCTGAGGCTGAGAGAGTGTGACTTGCGGAGGATCACCCAGTGGTGATTTGAACCCTGGTCTCTAGAGCCATAGTCCAATGCTCAAACCGCGATGCCACATAATCATATATAATGATATTTATGTGGACTGTGCATATGTGTGGATTGTGCATATATGTGCATGTGTGGACTGTGCATACACACACAGACACAAAGCATGTGTATATCTGTATGTTTCTATATATGTGTGAGTGAGCGTGTGTGTGTGTAAGTACAATAATGCATTGTTAGTACAATAGTGCAATAAGCATAGATAGAACTGGCTTCCACTTACAATAAGAGAGGAAACTTTTAACTCAGCTGTGAAAATGTTCTCTCTCTTTACAAAACAAACAACCAATGAACACCAGATTCGATTATAGATACACAGAGAGAGATATAATTGTTAATACAATCACATTTCTTTTTTAAAAAGAAAAAATCCGAGAGAAAGGGAAGGATGGAAATGTAAATGCAGCTCTAATTGAATTACGCTTTGGCACTGAGAGACACTAATGTAAATATACTTGTGAGTAGGCCTAAGACACTTGAAGTAATTACTTAAAGGCTTCCTTTCAAAGGATCCCCCCCTTTTTATTAAATGCCTTTTAACATTAGCACTTTCTTCCTGACAAATTAAATGAAATTTCATTACTCGGCCTGACTTAATGGCATGAGGCTGTGCTCTTTCTCTTTGGCGCTCTCTCCCTGTGTGTGCATGTTTTGTGCGTGTGTGCATGCGCATGTGAAAAAGAGAGAGAGAAATTAACCCTCTGTGTGCAGAAGACAATGGGATTGCACTATATTGTGTCTCCAGACATTACTAAGCTTCCCTGCATTAGAAAGAGCTATTTCTTCTACTACTCATAGAATCATAGAATCATAGAGTTGGAAGAGACTGCAAGGGCCATCCAGTCCAGCCTCCTGCCATGCAGGAAATCCAAATCAAAGCATCCCCGACAGATGGACATCCAGCCTCTGCTTAAAGACCTCTAAGGAAGGAGACTCCACTACACTCCAAGGAAGGAGCATGTTCCACTGTCAAACAGCCCGTACTCTCAGGAAGTTCCTCTTAATGTTGAGGTGGAATCTCTTCTCCTGGAGCTTGCATCCATTGCTCCGTTGGGTCCTAGTCTCTGGAGCAGCAGAAAACAAGCTTGCTCCCTCCTCAATATGACATCCTTTCAAATATTTAAACAGGGCTATCATATCACCTCTTAACCTTCTCTTCTCTAGGCTAAACATCCCCAGCTTTCTAAGTCGTTCCTCATAGGGCTTCATGGTTTCCAGACCTTTCACCATTTTAGTTGCCTTCCTCTGGACACGCTCCAGTTTCTCAATGTCCTTTTTGGATTGTGGTGCTCAGAACTGGACACAATATTCCAGGTGGGGCCTGAATAAAGCAGAATACAGTGGCACTATTACTTCTCTTGATCTAGACATTATACTTTTATTGATGTAGCCTAAAATTGCATTGGCCTTTTTAGCTGCCACATCACACTGTTCACTCATGTTCAACTTGTGGTCTACTTGGACTACCACATCCCTTTCACATGTAGTTTCATTCAGCCAGGTGTCCCCCATCCTATATCTGTGCATTTCATTTTTCTGCCCTAAGTGTAGTACCTTACATTTCTCTGTGTTGAATTTCATTTTGTTAGCTTTGGTCCAGCTTTCTAGTCTATTCAGGTCATTTTGAATGTTGATCCTGTCCTCTGGAGTATTAGCTATTCCTCCTAATTTGGTGTCATCTGCAAACTTGATAATGTTGGAAACGGGCCGATTTTAGTATTAATTCTCTGATTTTAAATGGAGGGATATCCATAGTTCTTTACCTAATTTCTCACTGTTAAGGGAATTAATGAATAAATGGATTAATTTTAGGAAGACAGTGTGATGTAGTAATTTGAGTCCTGGACTACAACTTTGGAGACCAGAGTAGTAGTAGTAGTAGTAGTAGTAGTAGTAATAATAATAATAATTTAAAATGTTATTAATATCCTGCCTCTCTATCAAAGATAATCAAGTCAGGTTCAATTCCCAGCTCAGCCATGAAACCCACAAGGCACATGCTCTCAGCCTCAGGGGAAGGTAATGGCAAACCTCCTCTGAACAAATCATGCTAGGAAAACCCCATGATGGGTTCGCTTTGGGGTCTCCCTAAATCAGAAATGACTTGAAGGCACAAAACACACATACACACAAGAGTGCTGAACTTGAGAAATCTGGCTTCTGCTTCCCACCTGACCATTGAATTTTGGACCCTTTCACATGCTACAATTACAGCACTATGGGTCCATTCTGACTGCCATGGTTGCATCCTGCGTGAGTCCTGGGATTCACAGTTTGCTAAGACACTAAAGATTTCTGAATGCAAATTTGATGCACCCTTCCCTAAATGACAGCTTCCAGAATTCCATAGGATGGAATCATGGAGGCTAAAGTAGAATCATAGTGTTATCCATGCATTGCATGAAAGGGCCCTTATTGGGGTAGGGGTTGTCATGTTGGGACACATTGTGGTGTCACAGAGGGTTAGCCCTGGGGGTGTCACTAGAGGCAGCCCCTGATGATGTCAATAAGCATTGATACATTAATTAATCCATTAATCAGACATAGACCATGCACCATTCATTTCTTTCAGGAACCGCCACAGGCACATGAAGTGCATATGTTCAAGGCAACACTCTTTCCCAGATATTTCTCCCTCTGCTCTGATCTGTGAACCCTAGGAAGGGACTTCGAGGCCAGTCTTCATTCTTCTTGAGCCTGGGGGGAACTTGGAGTTAACACCCCATGTAGACGAGCCCCTATATTGGTTTTAAGGAGGCTTTCTTCCCAATTCAGCCTTCCTTCACTCCGAATCCAGAGATGTGGGATTCATAGAAGAGTAGCTGAACCCATAAGTAAAATCTGTGCAGCACTGGAATCATAGAATCATAGAGCAGGAAGAGACAGCAAGGGCCATCCAGTCCAGCCTCCTGCCATGCAGGAAATCCAAATCAAAGCATCCCCAACAGATGGCCATCCAGTCTCTGCTTAAAGACCTCTAAGGAAGGAGACTCCATTACACTCCGAGGAAGGAGTATGTTTCACTGTCGAACAGCCCTTACTGTCAGGAAGTTCCTCCTAATGTTGAGGTGGAATCTCTTTTCCTGTAGCTTGCATCCATTGCTCCGGGTCCTAGTCTCTGGAGCAGCAGATTAAAGGCTCACAACAAGAAGCAAAACTATTAGCAGTGAAACTTAATGGAGCTTCCTCCTCCTTCATACTTACTAGAGGCACTCACCATTTTGAATGCCATGACCTCCTATGTCCAAGGCAGTCATGAACACGATCAGAGAAGTTCCTGTTATCTGCTTGTTCAGTCCTTCATATTTTTTAATGAAGATTTCAAGCCATATCAGATCACTGGAGAAATAGTTGAGACTTTGGAGGAGCAGAGGTCAGGGAAATCTGGCCCAAAGTCTTCTTGGAACAAACCTCACACGTTGCCCTGGCCTTTGGCCATGCCAAGTTCTCCCTTATCGCGGAGGTCTTCTCTTCATGTGCAGGGTCTCTCCAGCTCCACAAACAAGAACCTTGGGAGATAAATCAGATGGAACATTTTTTAATTTTATTTTTTGGCTGGGACCACGGATCATTTTTTTATTTAAAACTAAGAAAACAAATCTTGTTTTCTACTGTAGAGTCAGAAAGGGTTCTGAAAACAAATCTCTCCTCTTGTGAGGTCCAGGTAAAAGTTCACAAAGACCTTTGGCTCATTACTCCTTGCAAGAGGTTTTGAAAAAAGGAAGGATCTGGAAATGTGTTTGTTTGTTTTTATTTCGCTGTGCAAAAAGAAAAGAAGAAGGGAAAAAAGGGTGAATGAGGTACCGTGGCCAAAAACAAAACGGAAAAGAAAATCCACATTCTCTAGCCGGAGAGAGAGAGAGAGCTCCCTGGGAAGTAGCCAGTAGTAGTTTTCCGGGGATGGAGTAGGAGTGTCCATCTGGCCTCCCAGGTCTTTGGGGACCTTCAATCTAATTGCAGCATCTTTAGTGGATGTGAATTTCAAGGTTACACCTGGGTGTTCAAGGGCAGGCTCAAGTGTAATCGGTACTTAGATCATGCATTAATCTTATTTGCCATCTATTAGGTTTGATTCCTGCTTTCCTCTCCTCCTCCCTAAAGCCAGGATTATTGTGATAGTTTAAGATAATGGATTCTAACGGAAGAAAGGTCACGCCGGCGCTGAGATTTGGTACCTTAAGATAATATGATTAATCTAAAAGCTGCTTTCTGGACAGGGAGGGGCAGGCTTTCATATGTTTAATTGAGAAGCGAGAAAGAAAGAGGGAGAGATGGAATTAGTAAAAGGTGGCAGTGGGGAGGGCAGGGAGGAGAGGAAGAGCCCCGGCATCTTGTCAACAAGTGCAACTAATAAACATTATCCATAAATTAATAATGTAGATTATTTGCAGGTTTTGGGGGCTATGTGGCCATGTTCTAGAAGAGTTTATTCCTGATGTTTTGCCAGCATCTGTGGCTGGCATCTTCTGGAGATGACCACAAAAAAACTATGGATGCTGGCCATGAAAGCCTTCGACTTCTCATAATGTAGATTTTGCTTGCTTCTTTACTGTATCTCCACTTCCGGAGACAGGACTGAGCCCAAATGCCCTGTTTAATGGGAAGTGCCATGAGGTGACACCAGCATCTCTTCATTTGACCCAATGAGATGCAAACATATCTATGTCTGGTCTTCTGGGACAAGGCCAATACTATAAGTTGTTGACCTGAATGAACACTCCTGACCCCTTTAAAATGGATGGCGGTGCAATGACAGACAAGGAATGAAAAGACGGGGGCAAATTCCATGACATTGGGGTGGTGCATCTCTTCCAAGGGCCCATTGACGTTACATGGCCATTGTCCCATGATGCCATCTTAGCTGCCATGGCACAATCCCATGGAGTTCCAGGACCTGCAGTTTAAGTAGAGGCATTTCATAGAACGTTGTTGTCACTTTTAAAGCCGAATTTGTTGTTGCTGTTGTTGTGTGCCTTCAAGTCATTTCCAACTTATGGTGACCCTAAGGCAAACCTATCCTGGGGTTTTTGTGGCAAGATTTGTTCAGAGGAGGTTTGCCATTGCCTTTCCCTGAGGCTGAGAGAATGTGACCTGTCCAGGGTCACCCAGTGGGTTCCATGGCAGAGCTGGGAATCGAGCCCATCCTGGTCACAGAATAAAGGATTTACAAGCCGTGGCCCTTTAACAAAGACATTACAAAAGAAGACTAGAAAAACCACTGAATTGAATATATTTATAAATCCCAATCCATTAGCACAGGTGTAAACAGAATCTTCATGGCATACTATATGCATTGGGCCCTTGGCATCCACTAGGGTTTGGTTCCAGGACTCCCATGAGTACCAAAATTCATGGATGGTGATGTGACATTATATACTATAGCAGAGTAAAACAGCGTCTGTTATAAAAATGGCAACATCAAGATCTGCTTTTGGAGTACATACATACGTACATATAAATTCACTCTGTACTGCATCTGAAGAAGTCGCTTTATATTGATGGAAGCTCATGAGAAAACAGAAACCAGTTAGTCATAAAGGTGCTGCCAATTTATTGTAATCCTGCTTCGATCTGTTGGGAGAGGCGGGAAAATAGAAATAAAATATATTATTATTATTATTATTATTATTATTATTATTATTATTCCTCTTCCTTCTTTTCATGCTGCAAGAAACTAACACAGCTACTTCTTTTAAAAGAAAGAAAGGAAGGAAGGAAGGAAGGAAGGAAGGAAGGAAGACCTAACCTGTGACACCTTTGATGAGCAAATAGTTGGAATACTGCATGGATAAGGATATACATCCAACAGAAATTTTCAAGAGTGGAAATGTTAGCCGTTGACCTATGAATTAAACATTTTTCATCAGTTGCTACTAAGTATGCAACATTCTTTACATTTCCAAACACACACACACACACACAATGTGGAAACTGAAACATATGGGTGCGATACATCCATATCAAAATAGAAATGCATATATTAATGTATGCCGGTACAGAATGAAGTGCACTGCTCTGGTGATGGATGTTATTAAAAAGCACTAAAATATTGACACATCAAAATAAAAAATTGGCATTGCGGCAGCAGATCTGATGTGACGCGGTGTACATAAATAATTGTTGTGGGGTAAAATTAGCACAAAAATGAGAGGGAAAAAACCCCTTATTGAACTTACAAAATAAATCCCGAGGTTACTTTTTTCAATGTAATAACAGTTTTCTGACACCCTGCTGGCATCCATCTGCGGAGAATGTACCCTTGTGTGAAAGGTGGGGAAAATCAGATGCTGATTTATGTTTTAAGATACTTTAAAACCTCCCCCCCCCCCCCATTATAAAAAACCCCACAGACATGTTATACCCATAGTATCATACAGGATGGTACTATGAGTATGTTTGATTTTTAAAATATAAATTAGTATCTTGATTTATATTTTATAGACTATAGCAAAGCATTTGGTTGCACAGATCACAAAAAAGTATGGATGACATTTAAAGACATAGGAGTGCCAACACATCTGATAATCCTGGTGAGAAACCTATACTTAGGATAAGAGGCTTCTGTTAGAATATGGAGAAACATAATAGTTCCCAATTGGCAAAAGGTCAGGCAAGGCTTCATATTATCACTTTATTTGTTCAACTTGTATGCTGAGAATATCATAAGAGCAAGTTTAGACTCAGAAGAAGATAGGAGAATGGAAGATGAACAGTCTTAGATATGTGGATGACACCATACTACTAACACAAAACAACTCAGGTTTGAAACAATTACTGATGAAGATACAAGGAGAAAGTGTAAAGGCAGGTTTATTGTTGAACATAAGAAAAACAAAAATAATGACCATAGAGAACCAACCAAATTCAAACTAGAAAATGAAGAAACAGAAATAGTTAAAGCTTTCCTGTACCGTGGATCAAACACTGATCAGAATGGAGATTGCAGTCAAGACACTGGAAGAAGAATGGGAATAGGAAGGCCAGCCATAAAAGAACTAAACTAGATCCTTAAGTGTAAAGCTATACATCTGAACACTAAAGTTAGAATTATCCAAGCCATTGTATTCCTGTGTACAGATACGAGAGCCGAACAGTGAAATATAAGAGGAAAATCAACTCTTTTGAGAGTGCTTAGGATACCATGGATGGCCAAAAAGGCAAATAAGTGGGTTCTTGAGCAGATAAAGACAGACATTTCCCTGTAAGCCAAGATGATCAAATGAAGGCTGTAATATTTTGGCCACATCATAAGAAGGCATGACTCATTGGAAAAGACTCTGGCCCACATCATTCGTTGGTAGAGTGCAGGTTTTGTATAGAGGAGGTCCTAAGTTAAGGTTTCTTAACTGTGTGGAAGAAATCTGGTATGCTTTTCTGCTATGCACAGAAGCTCAATATACAGAAAATGGCAAGCAACACTTTTCCCCATATGGAGATAAAGTCTTACAACGGTAAATGCAAGCAAGTCATGCTGCTGTTAAAGAACAAGTGGCTGTTCCTTAACAGCATAGTATGCATAGTTAATGTGGACTGGGATTTTACATCCAAGAGAAAGAACTCAACTTTATTCTCATGGCTGGGTATGACAACACTGTGCAATCTAATATGTAACCAAACCTGTGTACACAAATGTGTGCTGTGCATCAGCCAATGTGATACATATGCACAATGGCATCACATATGCAACTTCATTCCTACAACCTTGAGCTGAAACAGACATTCTGAGGCTGCTGTCACACTGAAGACTTAATGCAGTTTGACACCGCTTTAACTGACATGGCTCCATCCAGCAGAATCCTATGATTTGTAGTTTGTTGTGGCACCAGAGCTCTCTGACAGAGAAGGCAAAATATTTAGAAAACTATAAATCCCATATTTATATCATTGAACCTGATCTGGGTTTTAATGTATACTTGAAAGAAGTTATCTTTGGTGTTGAACTGTGAATTCCAAATAGTGGATTGTTTAAATTTCAGACTAGAACCAGGAGTAGATCCAGAGAAGATCCAGCCATCCTGGGCCACCAACGGGTAGCTTTCCAAGGGAGAAGTCCTTCAAAAGAGGTAGAAAGGGCTATTTCTTCTGCCTCACTACTAGCTATTTGTTGTCGCTCTCTCTCTTTGCCTCCCTTTCTCCTGAGAACAGGGCTGTCTCTAATATATGATGGGCTTATTCATCCCAGACGGAGGGCATATCATTCTCAAATGACTGACAAGCTCTCTAAAATGAAGAGAGAGTGGAGTGTGCTCTAATAGCGAAGGGAAGCATTTCTAGTCAAACATAAAGCAAATTAATGTGAGCCCCCAATGCACCTTTCATCTGGAAATGTCATAAAGTAATAAGCAGAGTGACCCCAGTACTGTCTAGGGCTGGATTTCAATAGATTTACATCTTAAAGGGCACAGCACTTTAAAAGCAAGACAGACACAGAGAGAGAGAACCACAACCTAATTCTGATCTTACCCAAACACTCATAGAGATCCACAGAAGCTGTACTAATTTCAGGTGGAAGCCAAATGGGTATGGGGTCAGTAGTGTGCGTTTCCACCACTTCCATCAAGTTGGGACCTGTTGTTGTTTCTACTGATTAGAGACATAAAGAATACTCACAGATTGTCTTGCCTTCCCTGAGATCAAACCACCCTGATAAGAAAATTGCAATAGACATCTGTGTGTGTGTGTGTGTGTGTGTGTGTGTGTGTGTGTGTGTGTGTGTGCGCGCGCGCGCGCGCGCGCGCGCATGCAGAAAAGCACTGGCCACATTCTTCTTTGTCTTGCACATTATGGAAGTAGTTGGGATGTTTGCATTTGATGTTCAACATTGTGTAAATGGAGCTGTGTGTATGAGATGTCATTGGACATGCACATTGGGTTCATTTCTTCATACACTACACTGGGAATTGGAATGTCCATTTGGTTCACAGTCACTGAGACATTCAGAGCATCCCCAAGAGTCCTGGAACATAATGCCAATACACCCATCCCTCCATATTTGCGGCTTTGCTTATTCACAGATTTGATTAATATGTTCTCTCTAGGAATATCTAGGTCCTCCAGTGCAACTCTGTGGTCATCTTTAACAAAAAGTTGCACTAAAAGACCTAGAGATTCCTAGAGAGACTACTCTACTAGACCTTTGTAGCTCCTCCAGCGCAGTTCTATGGTCAGTGTCTGTTGGACGTTGGCCACAGAGTTGCACTGGAGGACCTAGAGATTCCTAGAGAGGTGTCCTCTCAGGTAAAAAAACCAACATGGTGTTTTGTTATTTGTGGTTTTTCCATATTCTTGGGGGTCTTGACTCTTGTGCCCCTAACCCTAGTGAATATGAAGGACAAGTGTATTTTATATTTGGCTGGAGGGATATAGCCAGATTCCTTAAACATGTTGTCCACTGGCCACTAGATGCCCATTATGCAAGGGCTTATAGCAGTTAAAGAGGGAGTATTGAGAGTCTGCTCTCAAGGACCAATCTGTTCTACCTCTGCAACAACTAATGAAAATGTGATAAAGTTAGTATATAGCTGGTGCTACATACTCCATGGCATCTTGGTCAAATAACTAGGCCATGGCCTCCACGCTGTTGGAGATATCAACAAGAAATGGGGACATATTGGGTGGTTGTCCCCTATTGCCAATTGATACTGAGGATTGTTTTTCCAAAGAAATTCTTTAAATCATGGATCAATGAGTAATTCTTCAGCATAGTTTATCACTATTTAAGTTTTTCATGGGAGGGAATGAGAGCCTATTGGGGAAACACACACACACATACTACCTAAGCATAGCAGCTAGGATAGTTATAGCCAGATTTTGGAAAGACTATAAAGTCCTAAGAACCTTGGACTGATTGAATAATCCTTGGGGTATAGCACTCATGGAAAAATTGACAGCACACATTAGCGAATCTAGAGATGATCGTATAGACCGTTCCTTTTATGAATCCAGGTATTTTTGTGGGTTTTAGTGTCACAGTGAGTCACTGGGTTAGACTATCTGGGTTTCTACATTTAAGATCTTTTAATGAGGCTCCTCATTTATTCTCCGTATGTTCTGGTTTCATTCATTCTTCCTTTGCATTTCTGGTCATTTAAATTAAATAAAAGGAAGGGTGGAAAGGAAAGTAGTGTTTTAGGTGAAATTACACCTATCATAGCTCCTTTTTATCATACAATATATGATAAGAAGGCCATCTTAAATGTGGGTAGACACAATTAAGGGAGCCACAGCCCTGAGTTTGCAAGACCTGAGTAGGGCTCTTGATGACAAGATGGCTTGGGCCTCATTCCCACTTAATAAATCGGTGTGCAATCCAAATTGATGGATCGATTTGAAATCGGATCGTGGTTTACACTACACTTGCTCCAATCGTATTTACTGTCATTTTCTGGCATCGAAATAACCCGCTTCTGGTTTGCATTCACGAATGAATCAGTTCAAAATGATTCGGCCCCAGCAGGCTGAAGGGCAAATTTGAATCGATTCCGATCCGCTTGTGGTTCACACTTGCATTGATTCGATTTGGTGAAAAGGATGTAGAAAAAATCAGCATCAAAAAGACGTGGGTTAAATGGGTCTGGTGCATGGTCCCCCTCACTAAATCGCTTCAACGAATCGGTTTAAGTGAGAACCAGGGTTGTTTGAACTAGTTCAAACCAAAATGCGATCTGGTGTAAAAGGTAGTGGGAATGAGGCCTTGGAGGTTTCTCATTCATAGTATTGCCATAAGTATAAGTTGACTTGGCAGCAGTTAACAGCAACAACAAGGTGCCCAAAGAGTTCCAGCCAGTATATTTTTGGCAAACAAATGATCCTAAGTGTGAATTGTCTGTGTTTGACCCCTTTAAGTACAACTACAGAATGCAACCTGTTCAGCTATAGGACAGAGATGTTGATCTTGGGGTGCCAAAGCAATCTGTCATTGGGCTTTAGAAAGTTAACATGCCATTCTCCAGTGCCTCTGGCTATTATTACAACCAAGCAAGAGTCGATGATATCCAGCCAACAAATTGTCCCATTGCTAACAGGATTGCCAGTGTAATATCCCTTTACAAACAAAACACTCCACTTATCTGCTGTGGATCTATGCTGCCCATGCGTTGGTCTCCTCAAATCTCTCCTCTACATTCATTAAACACCAGGGAACAAAATCCTCCTCTCCGCAGCAGGAAAACACTGCTTTGACAAACTTCTTTGAAAACAGCCACTGGGTTGAAGAAAACCTGACTATCAAGTAACATGGCAGGCTGATCATATATGTCTGATAGCCATTCGTTGGCTGCTTTTCTGTCTTTTCATCCCTCGGTTCTGAGAATTAGATTGATGTAACGGCTAAAAGGGTGAATGGTGTCTCTGGCGTAAAATCTCTTCTCCTTTGGAGGTTTCCATCCCTAGTTTGAATCTGAACTTTAAAGGGCTTGAATAATGATGATCCCTAAATTCTTTCAGCATCTTGGACAGGCCTTTTTAGAAAGAGGCAGTGAATCTGTTTTAGATTTTCTTAAGTTTGTAAAGTTCAGATCATAGTCTGAAGGTAGGGTAAAATTAAATTTATTGAACTAACTTAAAAGGTCATTGGGAAGATTATGGTAAAACAATGCATGTGGAATTAATTAATTTCTTTGGAAGACTTTACATTTTGAAGATGTAACTATCCCTTTATCAAGGATACTTTTGGGTGCAAGTGCCAGCCCTATCAATTATAAAATCAGAACCAGAATCATGGATATTATATACCGTGAGGTATCTGTCTGACCTTTTATGTTTGGTGTCATAAGCCGAAATGCTTATTTAAGTAATCACTCACTTTTAATCTCTATTACTGGCATAAGTGGATCAGCCAAAGAAGCAGACACATTTACTTACTCTTAAAGAAGAAGCTTCCTCTGGGACTTCTCCCTTCTTTGTTCTCAAGTGGCTGGTACATTTTCTCTCTTTGTCTTCTAACTTTATCTCTATTGATTTTATAATAAGCCAGGCTTTATCTATGACCCCCTCCCTCCCCCAAAGCAGCAGTAATACTTTTGCACTTATGGAATCATATGTTGCATTTATGGCACATGCTAAAGTATCCCATTGCAATTTGCAACAGTCACTTAATGTCCAGCCTTCAGTTGGGGGGTAAAAGGATGTTCAAAGTCCAGCCTTGGTCAATAAACAGAGAGGGAAAGAATATATATATATATATATATATATATATATATATATATGGTCAAAAATTGGTTTCTGGAGAGTCAGAAAATTCCAATGAAGAGAATCCTAGGCCTAATCTCTACTGGAGATATAATGCAGTTTGACACCACTTTCTGTTAGTGGGGAGAACCACCGGTCTTAAGCACACCATAAAACTTTTAGCAAGAGGTCTAATGAAATGCAAAGCTTTCGGTGAGTCCAAGCTAGCCTTCCTATCAAATCATCTGAAATATTTATTTGTCCTCTTGAATAATTGATAGGGGCATTAGCTATCCTGGTCAATTGATTTATTAAGGGGCTGTTCGGAATTAAACAGCTTAAAGATATTAGATTTAGCAGCGACCTTGCTTGTTAGCATATTCATTTACCTACGGGAGCCCCTATTAGATATTGTTAATACATAACGTTCCCAGCCATGGCCTGGATCTCCTCAAATTGCATTAACACTGGGGCTGTTTAGCCACAGAATAACAGGTTTGATTGAGTGCTTGGGCTTGGTGTAATTAGATTTTGCCGGAGAACGGGGGGGAATGGTTTTAATGTGGCGCGCAATAAACTAGATATGTCATCAGCATTACAGTAATTGGCAAGCAGGAACGTCAGAGACCTGGCTGGGTTTGAATGTTTGTGTTTATGGCTTGTCATCCCATTTTCTGAGATCATGCATAATAAGAGTTGCGGTCCTTTAGATATGCATGGCTTTGATCAGAGGTGGCCGGGGTTTTTTCCCCCCTCCTAATTTTTTTTAACGAGTATCTCTTCACATCATTAGCAGAGTCAAAAAAGCAGAATATTTCCAATAGAATAATGGGATCAATTTATCGTCCGCTAATAGTGCCAATTATTGGATGGTCCACTAAGGTCACTGGGATGGTTAATCAATGGGGGGAAATGTAGTGTACTTGATCATTTATATGTACCAAAGGGTAGGGGGAAACGTAGCTCCTGATTTAACCACACTCAGTCATGACTAGGGATGAATGGGAACTTTATTTCCATGTATTTAAGATTTATTATTATTATTATTATTATTATTATTATTATTATTATTATTATGTAAGAGTTTTAGCAAAATTTGCAAAACCTAAATGAGGGGGGGGGGACCCAAACTAGCCCTTCCTTAACTAACAGCCCTGGAATAGAACCCAATGAAAAGGAAAACGTATGTAACTGACTGCAAATGGGCTTTAGCATTAGAAAGGGGAGAAATCACCCATTTGGTTCAGGTTGCATCTACACTGGGGTTTAAGGGCAGTTTGATACAGTTTAAATGCCATGGCGCAATGCTATAGGATTCTGTGATTTGTAGTTCTGTGAGATATTTAGCCTCCTCTCTCGGTAAGCTGTGGTACCAGAATAAACTACAAATCTCTGGATTCTGTATGGCAGAGCTAATCTGCATTAATTCTGCAGTGTGGCAGGCACCCCTGTTTGCTTACATTATTGTTCACTTTATGTACAAGGATAACCTTACAATGTGAATAAAAACTGGAGAGCCAGCAGGTGTAGCGGTCTGCATAGGTGTGTATTGAGATGTACAGATGTGCAAGGATGGGCATGCAATGCCCATGCACATTTGGTCATGCACTTCATTGCATATACTATGTCCAGTTGTTCAACATTGCCATTCAGCACATGGGTTGCATGGAATACTCAACAACTGTCTCCATGTGCAGAGATTTGCACTTTGCCACCTTGATGGAGGATGTTAGCTGTTGTCTAAGAGAGGTGGCTCTCATCCTCTCATATTCAGGGGTCTTGAAAAAGAGGACTTCTTCCCTTGGACCTCTTTTAAAATCATTCAACCAACCTATATGTGAGCCAGCATGGCACAGTGGTTTGAGTGTGGGACTATGACTCTGGAGACCAGCGTTCAATTCCCAGCTCTGCTATGGAACGCATTGGGTTGCCTTGGGCAAGTTGCATGCTCTCAGCCTCAGGGGAAGGCAATGGCAAACCCATTGGGACCAAATATTGCCAAGAAAACCCCACAATAGGTTTGCCTTAGGGTCACTGTGAGTTGGAAATGACTTGAAGGCACACAACAACAACATGCGAAGAATGTGCAGCTCAAGCTACATCTCCTTCTCCTAACACCCACAGCCAGCGGTCCCTCTCTCTCACAAACACACACTGAAGAATTTCCAGGTTACCGGCAAACAATGGAGCGCACTGAAGCCCCACGCATTGCCTCCTTGAGGGACGACGGGGGAATCGGAAACATTTGCTGCCATTTGCTAATGGTTTAGGTAAACCGTGCGGCATCGAGCCCCGTTCCTCACGAGGGCTATTCATAAAGACATTACCTGTTTTGCTCAAGAAAGCAATGGCTCAGGTTGATCTAGCAAATCCTTTTAAAGGATAGACCATTACAAAATATGGCTTAATCTCGCCTGGCTGTTGGAGGGGATGGGGCAGGAGAGGCATATCGAACGAACATCCGTTCTTTTAATGCCAATATTCATGTGCCATCAAGGACACTAATGCAAACAGAGCTTTACAGTATCTTAACCTATCCAGAGAAAGAAAAGGGGGGGAAAACCCCACAAACACAGAGGAGCAATCACCTTTATAAGGTCTCCTTCTTTTCTAGCTTTTATTCCTTTCTTTTTATCTTGAAATTACAATAGAGGCCTTTTTTCTGGTCTCTCTCTCTTCCTCCTCCTCATCTTCTTCTCTCCCACTCCTAAAGTTGTATTAGGGATTCACTTAAGCAGAAATGAACTGTAATATGCAAATAGTTCTAATTGGACTGCTAATAGAGCGTGTCTCTGTTGTTTTTTTGTAAGGAGTTTTATGTCTATGTAATCAGTGCAGACAGACGTTAAGTAAATGAAGAGGCAACTAACAATGTCAGAAAAGAGACCAGGCGGTTCCAGCTGACACTACCCTAATCTTCCAGGACCCATTAAATGGCAGTTTCAACGCATTACCTACCATAACAGCCTTGAATATCACTGATTTTATTTGCAGTATCAAACATTCCATTTCATGCCCCATTAACAATGGGAGCCTGAGCTTTTGACGCAGCTAAACATTTTACTAACTACCTGGACTAAGTAACCAATTAACTTTTGGAGACAATACGGCCAATTAAGCGCAAAAAGGTAAGGTTGTCATCCCCCACCAAAATTGAATTTCCGTTTTTTTCCTCCCCCTGCTTCTCTCCTTGATAGCGCTCAGCAACCGAATCTTAATGGAGAGTTGGTCTTTATTAAAGGACGGCAATCTTAAAGTTCAAGGAGCTGGGGTTCTTGGGGAACAGGTCACAGTTTGTCCTGGTAGGTCACTCAATTCATTTAATTTTCCTTCATACCACTGGGCTTTGTAGAAGAGGCTGGTAGTGAGGTTGAAGCTGGCGTTCCTTGGCACCAAAGTATCTCTTAAACATAAGTTGTGTGTCCAAATGGACACTCACTTCCAGCCTTTGGACACTCTGGAGACAAATAGACACATATTATATAATCAATGAACCAAGAACGCAGACTCACGTTGTAAGTTAAACTAACACTAGGACATCATTTTGATAAATTCAATTGCAACTTTGCATTTACTCCATGTATTGATGCACCATGGCACTACCTTTCCTGGGGGGTGAGATGGTGTGCATCTGTGAGGCAAGAGCCTAGGTTGACAATAGCTCTGATGCTGGTTGGGTCTCCCATGTCAGATGGGCTTTTTGTTGAGGAGCCAGACTAACTGAATCAAACAGCAGATGGGTAGCAAGAGCAGTGGGAGGGTTGTGTGACACTGATGGAGGATCTTTATGACACAATGGCATTGGCACCAGAGCTTGAACTTGTTAGTACAGCTCACAAGAAAGCAATGGTAAACCACTGCTTAGTCCTTCTGCCTGGAAAACACTATGATGAGACAGTTCAAAATGAAAGAAAAGAGAGGCCCAATACAGACAGACAAAAAGTGCTGTTCTGGGGCCGATTTTAGGGCTCAGGAGAGCAGAGCGTCTGCATGCTCCCAAGTCCTACCACACTATAATGTCTCACCCCCATCTCATGGGGACCGCCATGATACTGTATGCATGGAGCAGTGTCCAAATGGTGCTGTGCCAGGTGGAACTTATCAGTTAATGGCACCACGCGCATGCCCTAAAAAGAACCCACCACGAGCAGGTTCCTTTTAGGGTTCCCAGAGGCCATGCCGTTTGGTTGCTGCGGCCTCTATTGGGGGCAAAGGGGTGCAGTGTCTCGCCATCCCTTTCTCCCCATCTGTAATCCCCTAAATGTCATAAGATGATACTCTTAAATTGAAAGTCACTCAACAAACTACCGGGGAAGAGCAGAGGACAAGTGAAAGTATCACTGTGGCTATTGAAGCAACTGGACTGAAGCTGAATGGAAGTTCAGCTGCATCATCATCATCATCATCATCATCATCATCATCATCATCATCATCATTACCATTATTGACACACTCCGGGGTGAACGGAAAGTTCAAAGCTGCACAACACATATGATAGGAATATGGAATGTGAGGAGCATCAACCAGGGAAGCTAGATTTACTAAAACAACAAATGGAACACATAAACATTGCAATGCTTGGGGTGAGCAAGCCAAAGTGGATAGGAATGGGACATAAATGTATTTTTCTTTGAAACTAAAAAACCTCTGCGCACATATATTTCTGTACAGAATAGTTCTCCAAGTTCTCTAGGTGTGAAAATACCAGAAGAAAACTGTCCAAAACTGTTGTGTTCTTCAACCTAGTGCATTTTCTCAAATATCGGGAAACTCTTTTCTCAGCTGAGAAACAAACCCTAATGAATATCCGTTCCATCCTAAGCCTTCATTTGCATCACTGAATACCTATAATCTTTCAATCTTTATGATGCATTTATTTCTTAGCCGGATTTATCCCACCTTTCTGCTGATAAATGGCTGAAAAGGAAAGCTTTGCTTTGGGCTGTTATGAGAAGGTAATGACAAGAAAACGTATGCCAACGTATGATCCTAGTTCCATTAGTAGTCCTTTCTTCTCAACAGCTTGCAATCCTTTTGCACCGAAATCTGGACGGCGAGGGGTCTGTCTTCTCAGAGAGAGAAAATATTGCCTGTCCAGGCAAGACATATACACAAGACTTCAAAGGACAACAGTTGTACTTTCTGTGTCTTCTTTGCCCAGCAGCTATGCCACCGACTACTCCCAGTGGGAAATCCCCATTAACTGTGCCAGTGTTGTTACAATTGGAAGGAAATCCATAAAGCAGGCAAGGTCTTTGAAACCATACGCAAGGCGAGCATGGTTTTTCTTTTCTTTTCCCTTTTGCGGCTTCCCAAGCAGCTCTGTGAATACTTTCAATGTGTAAGACAAAATAGGAGGCCACATCAAGGAGTAGACCAATTCTTAACATAACGCAGTTAAAGATTATCCCCACCACAACACAGCTGGTTCGAGTCTGCTATTAATCTAATCTCTTAAATGCATATAATATCCAAACAAGGAGGCTGGAGTGCCAATCTCTGATTTCTCTAATGGCAAAAATATGTCAGGGCTTTTTGTGGCAAGTCCTTACACCGTCAAGCAATTTTGGTGGCTGGAGCCTCAGCCACCTTCTTGGCGCTACTTATAGCTCCTGGATTTGGCGGGTTCTCCAGGTAAGCCTTCCAATTAAACCTGGTTTCCTTCGCTATTTTCCACCCTTTTGTTTTTTTAATTGCTGTTCTCCTCCTGATTCATTTTTAGCTGGAGGGAGACATTATTCATGTTAGAAAATTGCTACAAGGAAATGAAGCGTGTTTTTTCTAAGACGGAGACCACATTCAAAGGTGGTTTTCATGGAACTGGCCAAAGTATCTCTGAAGATGCCAGCCACAGATGTGTGAAACATCAGGAATAAACTCTTCTCGAACATGGCCACAGAGCCCAAAAAGCCTACAAAAGCTATGGACAAAGTATGATTATGATGTGGATCTGGGCATTTGTTTTTGCTCCGTTGGACTTAGATTTGGTTGTTCTACAAATGACGCCATTCTAGATGCCCAAAGCCTTTGGCAAGTCTCCCACATAATTTTGGAAATTATCCTGGAGAGTTTTTGAAGTCCTTTCATACAAGTCTTTTAATAATTTTTTTTATTTAGCTCTAGTAGCTATTTCTTGGCTTGCCTAGAAAACGCATGGGGCATTCCTTTTTAGAAGTAGCGCAGTACAGTTCTAAGTGGAACAAAGTACTGTATTGTTAGCAGAATACATACAGTTGTTATAGATAATACTGCTTTCACACTGCTTGATATTGAATAAAATCGTTGTTTTTGGATACTGGCCTCTGGTACAAAGCACATCTAAGCAATGAAGACATATCTGTGACAAGAACAGCTACAATTACACTACAACATGAGTTACCCAGCTCATGTGGTCACATGTATGACCTCTGGATAGAGTTCCTTGCTTTTTCAAATAGGAAATATTACAGTCGACCCTCCATGTCCACAGATGTTTTACCATTCACGTCAATGGGGCTTGAATATTGGCGGTTTTCATTTTCGCAAAGGTATCCAGAATGGATCCCTTGCAAAAACAGAGGGGTGACTATATATCCCCAAAACAATGCTTGAATTTGCCATTTTATATAAAAGACACCATTTTACTGTGCCATTGTATACTGTATAATGGGACTTGTGCCTACATTGGTTTTGGTGTCCATAGGGGGTCCTACAACCAATCCTCAGTGGATATCAAGGGCACACTGTATTAGCATTGAACTCCATTGCAGAAAACTTACAGATACAATACTTCAAGTTTTGAAGAGTTCAACAATCTACATCTGAGGGCACCAACACACAATGCTGAACTCTTGTGTGATGCTTGACAATGTAGGAGCAAAGTCTTTATGTCCCTTTCTATCCTGGGCAAAAGGATGAGTGGGATCAGCAGTGTCCAGCATCCACTCCTCACTTTGAAATACTATTTTTGACATTTAAAAGTTCAGGGAGAAAAGGATGCAGGAGGAGGAAGCCTATTCAGCTAGAAGACTTCCAGGAGACATTATCCATCCTCTCTCTCTCTCTTTTGGTTCAGAAAAGACAAGAGATTCAGACAATATTAACGGTACCAAAAGCACCCTTGGAAGGAGAACTCTTTGTCCATCCCGGTTTTAATCAAATGAAAGGTTTTGAATGGATTCATTTAATCACTTTACACCCAAACATTGTCACTCCAGTATTAATAAATGTGCAACTCAAGAGGAACTACCATAGAAAAATAGTTCAGCCATTTCCATTACAGGGGGGGGGGGGGGAATCCCAGGTTTCCAACCTATAAATAACCATACAGAGTAAATAATAAAAAGAGAGGTACAGGGGAGAGCGAACCCCTGTAAGTAAGAAGTTTTAAATGAAAGGTGGTGCCCTGTGAACTTAACACACTGGCCCTTTAGCCTTTCTGTTAACAAGGTAATCTGATTGCCATTGATTTTCTTCACCTCTGGAACTAAGAAGGTGATGGAATGATGTCCACATAGATGTATTGCATCAGATACTAAACAAAGAGCAACATAAAGTACAATTATCAGTTTCCTGGCCTTCAGCTTCCTGATTATGACATTAGCGGAGAGACAAGGTCTGGGTGACTTAAAGATATATATATATATATATATATATATAGAGAGAGAGAGAGAGAGAGAGAGTGTTTGGGCTTAACAAATTCTAGCATCCTCTATTTCATTTCTGTTTTCTTGCTTACACAACCAATAGCAACAACAAACCGTTTCCGCCACTGCAGTTTACGGATAGCCATCCAAGTGTAATCTCATTAATTACTTTTATTACGCTTGCCGAGAAAATAGCGTAATGAGGAGGAATCAGCTCCTTGCTTCCAAGGCTTCCCTTGGGCAGTGGAAGGAGAACAGATTTTGCAAGATCGGAGGAGATTTTTCCCCCTTTTGAAGTGTGATTGTTTTGTATATCCAGGCGCTGTACGTGTGCGCACATGCGTACACATGGATTATAATATCCTACTCTCAGTGTACCAGTGGTACAAGGCATGCCCCATGCTCAGCAGACAGTTACCAGCCCCAGTGAGGGAAGCTTGGAAGCTTGGTATTGCACTTGATCTTCTTGGGTTCTACGCTGTAGGTGTGATAGAAACATCTTCTCAGCTTTTGAAGAACAGACCCTCTGCTAGGCTTAACTAAAGGGTCAGGGAGCAAAATTAAACTGGAAAGTAGGTCCTTCATTCATCCTGGAGTTTCAGTATAACAAAACCATGGAGATAATAAGACGATGCAGCCTAGGTTTATGTTGAAGCCCACTAAACTTCTTCCATAGTGTTCCCATGTATGTCTCCATTTCTCATTTTGCTCTGCATGGGAAGTCTTAGCAAGGATATGGTCAACAAACAATAGCTTTCTGCATTGTCTGGGGAAATACCCCTCTAGAAAACTCACTTGGGATATTATTGGGTGGCATCCTATATTGAACTTCCTTTCACTCGAAAGTGGGTGGGTAGGTGGGATGACAACACAATCTGGAACACACCCACATACACCGTGTTTACTACTAAACTACTAAAAGCTACTACAAGCATCATATTGTATGATATTCTCAGCTCATTCAATGTTCTGGTGAAATCCCAACCCCTTCTTAAGGCATCATCAATGGGAGAGGTTCTCCATCGCCTAAGTGTATTGGTAATTTTTCACCAGATAGTATGACATTGTTTGGCTGCCCAGATAACTCAGACAATTCCTTTGCTAACTACATCTTTCCTTTTTCGCTTTCCCCCTCCTCCTTCGACTTCCTTTTATTGACCCTGCAGGTGTATAAACTACAGGCACGGAGTTCTAGCTCTCGGCTGTCTTTCTGCCCTAGGTAGCGAAAGTAATGACGCCTGGGATGTGGTATTATTATTTTATGACATCAGAAAAAGGTATGACATTTTCTCAAGGGCAGCCCTATCCCCTGCCCTCCTCCATCTTGGCAGCCATCACTAATTGACTGTGAAAGTGGAGAACTCAGTGGTTTAAGATGATCTTCCCTCTGAACTCCGGAATGGTTTGTGGATGGAAATCAGCTGAAGCAAAACAGCGGCTCAATTGCATTGTCAAAGAATATAGCACCTGCCTAGACAAACTAGTAAACAGGCATCAAGAGGCAAACTACCACCATGTGTAACTCTTAGCTTTATTGCCTTTGGAGGCTCAAAAGACTTCATGGAGGACTGCCAGGCTTGGGTGCCAGTCAAGATGAGGGTGAGGCAGGGGTATATCAAGATATAGGGCAGGGCAAGTAGACGGCCAAATACAGTGGTAGGCCTGTAGCCATTAGGGAAGATTGATGTGCTGGTTTTGATCTCTGAATTTTGTGACTCTTCTTGGGGTGCATCTACACAGTAGCAATAATATAGTTCAATGGAGCTGTCCCCATGCGCTTCTCCTGTCGGTAAAGTGTAACGGAGCCATCATTTGATATTAATGGGAACTGCATTGTCTGCAAGAGATCCTCCATCAGCATCATCCCCACTACTACCTCTGCCCAGTTGCTGTATGCCATTTTTCAGTTTGGCTCCTTAGCACAAACCAGTCTGACATTGTAGACCCTACTAGCAGCATTGCTAACATCAGCATAGCTTTTGGCTCAGAAGAGCATTCAATCCCACCATTGGGGAAAGGTACTGCCATGGTGAGAATGATGTCCTAATTGCACATCAAACAGATAAAACACAGTCACACCGCAAGGAGGAAAACCCAGTCGGAGCGGAACGTTTCCCTTCCCATGCTGTGGGTTTGTTTTCTTTCCTTTTATCACAATGACCTTTATGGAGAAAAGATGAAGCCAGCCTCAGGTTAAAAAAGAAATAGACACATTTCATCTACCGTTAGCCTTGGAGACCTTTGAACTCTGTTTTTTCCCTTCTCTGAACCTGTTTCCATGAGCTGTTTCTCCTCGCCAGACCTTCCGACGACAGAAGAAGAGGAACACACGGTACCCAAACTTTGGCTTGAGTTTGCATTTTTAATGAATAAAAATTCATTTCTACTCAATGGATAACTATTGCAATTGTAAAAAGGGGGGGGGGATCCTGGTAGATAGGGAAAGGAAAGTGCTTTCAACGGGTGCTGTTGGCCCAAAGCTTCACATTTCAGCATCTCGGTTTTGTTTTTGAAAACTTGTCTCTCCAGCTGTGCGCATGTGAGTGCATGCCCCATTATCGTCTCATCTCTTCCCCGGCTATCTCTAACACAAGAGTCAAGGGGTTTTGGAGCACACACAAACACGAAAAGGAGAGCTTTCCAAGAGAGCAGGAGATTGGGCCAGGGTCATCCGAAAGGGTAATTATTGTTAAATGTCAGGTTAACTCGGAAGGCCTCGGCTCATCCAACTGAGAACAGATTAGCCCAGATGGAGACATTTTCCGCACGGTTCTGTCTAACCAATCGGAGGCGGCTGGGATTAGCCAAATACCTTCTCTCATCTACTTGCTCATAGAAAGGTCAGCCTCGGCTCATTTCTTCTCTTTTAAGATGTACTTTTTATTCTTTCCCTCTTACCATTTATTTTATATTATTATTTGTAGCGGCAAAGATGCAGGAAAGCAAGGCCTCTTTTATCTCCAAATTAAATATTCAACACTGGGGAGGAAAACTACGGATTTGATTTTTTCTTTTCGGAGTATCACTTCATTCATTTTCAAGAGTACTTTAATCTTTATTTCTTTATTTTATAAAGAAGATCTGCTTGTAAATATCTATAGTTTTTTTTCTTCTCTATTGAGCTCGATGGAAATATGCTCATTTTTTACACCGCGTGAGAATCCGTCCCTCTACTTATGCGCTAGGCAGTTGCGTCTTGGTGGAATGGTTTTTCTCCCCCCGCTTCTATCGTTTTGTGGGTCTTTTAGAAGGAAAGGAAGGAAAAAATGCAATTTGATTTTTTTTGTTCTTCTTTTCTAAATGGATGCCTCCATTCAAAAATTACTGTTTATGTTTCATGTGTTTAAAAGTGCGTACACTTCCTTGTGCATGGGCACATATGAGTGCGCACACACACACAAACTTAGAACAATAAGAAAAAGTTTTAAAAGGAAAAAAAGAGAGAGAGAGAGAAGAAAGAAAAAGAAACCCTTTAAGTCAGCCCTGGAGTGCTATAAAAACTAATCGGTTTTTATATACAGCTCTTTTTCCCAGACAGCTTAAATAAGTACACACATAAAACCCAGTGATAAAATGAACAGGAGTGAAAGAAAAATCACACTGGAAACACCATCCGCCAAGATCACTCTTCAAAACCCCTAAACATTTCCCCGAGTTCTGAATTATGACCATTAGAAACCACAACTCCATGCCTATCTTAAAGGGTTTTGTGTGAGACACTAGCAAAAAACAACATCTATGAATTTTTTCTGGGTGATGTGAGAGAGACTGGGATGAAAAAGGAAGCATCCCTGACCCATTCTTTGCATTGATTTTGCTTCTGTGCAGTCAATTTTAAAGTCAGTATTCCTCTCATCCCTCCCAGATTCTTTCTTATGTCCAAATAAAGGAGAAAATTTGAATGTGGGTACATCTCAATGTGCCACAAATGTGGTTCTACTTAAGTTGTATCTCTCACACACTCCAACCCAGTCATTATGAATTAAGATCGGATGGCAATATCATTCTTTATGCGTAACCACCTTCCATTAAATAAAACCGTTTCCTCCGCAGCCTCACTGTGACCTGTCTACACAACAAATCCGCAATTGTGGTGTGGACTGTTTTTGTGAAGTGAGACTGGTTTTGCACTGAATCTACCTAAGGCTGCATCCACACTTCAGAAATAAAGTTAAAGTGGTTCATGTGAAAGTTAAGCTTTGATCCCCCCTTTTTTGTTTTGTTTCCCCTCCTACTGTTTACTTACAGAAACAGGGAAAAGATATAGCTATGGGGAGGACATGTCAGTTAGAGAAAATACCTCTTGCAAACCAAGGAGACAAGATTATCTGGGGTTATGAAAACAAGATTCCAAAGGGGGCCATTGAACTAAGTCTTGTTACCAAACCTCCCAAGTTGTGAAGACTTTTAACCGAATGTAACACTAATTTATGGGCCAGCTAATGTAATATAGGAAAGCATTTGAGCAAATTGACCTTCCGCGTGGAAATAAAAAAATGGTGGTATCATTTGGTTTCGCATCACAGGAAACTGAGTCTTCTCAGAAATGCTGCAAACTTCCTTTTAGAGCTTTAAAAAATACTTGTTTAGGAGTAATTTGTTAGGCCCTTGGTATCTGTTGGGGTTTGGTTCCAGGATCCTCTGTGGATACTAAAATCCATGGATGCACTGGTCCCATTATATACAATGGCCTAGTAAAATGGTGTCCCTTGTATAAAAAGGCAAAGTCAAGGTTTGCTTTTGGAAATTCATATAACTATATATATATATATATATATATATATATATATATATATATATACACACACACACACACACACACACACACACACACACACACACACGGAATATTTTCAAGCCATGGATAGTTGAATCCATGGGAATCTGTAGATATGGAGGGCTGACCATATATCTTGCTTTATCTTCATGTTAGACAAATACTGTGAAAGTCCTGTAAACATTCTGGAAGTCATGTCGTCTCAGAACCTTTCTTCCTCCTTTACGTCATTCTTGATCTTCTACCAGATTGGGAAGTCATCTTACAAATCATTTCTGGATGGAGTGCCCCGAGGTGTGACCATCTCCTACCTTCAGCCTAGGAAGTAGAGAAGCGTTCCTTCCCTTGCCATGTTTGCAAGTAACTTAGGTCATCATCCATCTCAGAAAGATGCAGCAGGCAAGTCCTTTTAAGCAATGCCTGTGTCACAAACCTTGTAATTTTCTGCTGTCATGCTCAGGCAATTTCAACACATTTAAATTAGAAAGGACTGTGCTAATTTTGCTTCATAGCCGGCGTAATTGTTGTAAGATATAATTATCTCTCTCAGCCTTTTGAGATTGAAAGAGTGAATTGGGGGGTTGGGGTGTGTGTAGAGGGGGCAGGAGGAGGAAGAAACAAGAAATGGATGATCAAAGTATTCACTACAGTTGTTTTAATTCCGTTTCCAAAATGCCTCTTCAATGGCAGACCTTCTCCCTGAATCCATGTTTGCTTGTCTTTGACTTCTTTCATCATTCAAAGTCCCTCCAATGTTTCATATGTGGTCCTCCTCACCTTACAATTTCTTCTGGTTTTACTGGAGGCGAAATAAATACATTGGAAGCTAGAGAGCGGTTTTCTCTCTGTACCTTTCCAGCAATGATCTGGTTCAAGTCTGGTCCGAGAGTTTCTGAGAAATGGATCCATTGAGGAGAGGCTCCCATGTTAGTGATCTGTTGAAAGAGCTCCAGGCTTTAATCCATGTTTTAAAGGTGCTATCAAGAGTCTTGAACCCATTTTTTGTGGGGTAGGGCTCAACACATCTGACAGAGTTTTGAAGTTTCAGACTAAGGAGATTATCACACCTAGCTTTTAAACCACAACTGGTCCACTGGTGTGGCATTAGTCCACTGGTGCAATGAGTTCCTCCTGCAACAGTTCCTAAATGAGACTGGCAACATCTCCTCCTCTCCCCCTGTCCCCTTCCTTTTTGCTATTACCCTCTTTTCTGTTATCTCTGTTTTACTAAATTGCATTGCCGTAATTGGTAACTTGTATTATAAATCAAAATAAAAGGCATAGGACAGGATTAAGCAGGAGTGCAAAAGAGAACGGAAGGGACCACTGATGCCACAAATAGTGCCCATTGGAGGAACATGTGATAAGGAAAGGTTCCGGATCAGTAGGTATCCATCTGCTAATGCCACTGTGGTAAAAATGGGCCTCATGGGATAATTTACTTAAACTTGTAGTGCGTGGTTCCTAAACTTTTATCCTCCAGATGTTTTGGGCTTCAACTCCCAAAACTCCTGACTTCTGGTCAATTTACCTAGGTCTTCTGGGAGTTGATGTCCAAAACACCTGGAAGACCAAAGTTTAGGAACTGCTGCTATAGTGGGTTCCTCATCCTACTGATACGGGAGTCCCTAGTCCTCATGTTTTAAGAGACTTGCAAGCCAAGCTGACTGGGGAAGTGTGTCTCTGTGCAGATTCTATGGGAATAGCATCCTAAGTAAGGCTTAGTAAGGATCTATAATCCTTAGCAATATATCTTAGTAAGGATCTATAGGGTGCTAAATGGCAAATAATGCACAATGGAGAGGTCATTGGGACTGGGTTGTCACAGGCTGGTAGGCCAAGAAGTGAAAACCTGTTGTCACAAGGGGCTTTTGAATGTGTTCTCAGGGCATCTCCAAGAAATCTAGACCACTTTGCAAATGGTTTCTCAGTTATCCTAGGCACCAAAAATAGAAAAGGAAAAGCAAACATGGAGGAAGGAGGGGGGAAGAGAAGATGTATTCCTAGCGGCTACAGACTATGGTGACTTATATCAGTGGCCACCCATAGATGTCAGCCAATGGATCATATTAACAGGCATATTTACTGTGTTCTGTCTCAGGGACTCTCTGGTGCCCAGATAAGAGTTGAAAGAGACAGGAAAGTTATTTGACCACATGGTCACTCCCTCCAGCCGCCTGACCTGATTTTCTTGGGAGATAAGAAGGGAAAGAGCATGTCAGGAATTTTTGTCTTTCTCATTCTATTAACTTCTGAATCTCCTTCCACTTCAACATTGCTAAGCTGCTCCCAATACTTCACAATGCTATCACCCTTAAATACACTCTTTAAGGAGCAGAGTTCTCTGCTGCATAATGATAGACCTTTCAGTCTGATTCTAATCTGGGCCAGTTTTGCATGTGTTCAGTCGCACTTTCTTACAATCTAATTGTCTGTTATTTCCTTTTTAATATATCCATGCAATCTCCAAATGATGAGACTTGGCACACACTTTTTTAAGGAGGGTTCCATGTCACAACATTCAGAGCAGTGTGCAGGGTGGAAAATGCACCCAAATAACTGTTCTAATGGATACTTTAGTTTGGAAAGTACCAATTGGGTCAATTTTGCTTAAAAAATAAATATGCATTTCAATATCTTTTCAGAAAAGGGTCCTAATATTTCTGGGTTTGTTAGATTTTTCTCACCATGCTCTCTGTGCCTCTTTTTCCTTCCCTCCCTCTCAGTCACATCGTCTTAGGAAAATCCATGTCCATCCATGCAGAAGAACCACAACCTGGGAGAAACTGATTGCAGTCATTTTCTTAAGGATATGTGTGAATTTACTCCAGACCAATTTCTCAGTTGATGTCTTCAGGCTAAAAACCGCATGCTATGAAGCAAACGTGGCGTTTCCATTTGGAAGCCAGAGGAAGGGAGCATTTATAAGGAACAATCAGCAGGGAAAAGGATCATCAAAAGGTTTTGTACACCCAATGCCCTAGTCCCTTCATCCTTGCCTTCATGGTGGGTGCATCTACACTGCAGAAATAATGCAGTTTAACACCACTTTGTAGTGGTGGGTTTGTAGTTTTGTGAAGCACCGGAACTCTTTGGAAGAGAAGGCCTAAAGACCTTGTAAAACTAGTAATCCCAGATTTCCAGGGGATGGTGCTGCAACACTTAAAGTGGTGTCAAACTGCATTATTTATTCAGTGTAGAAGCATTCATTGCTTCACCAATTAAACAGAGTGCAATGGATGCTTATATTGGTAAGGACAATCTTATCCTATGGCAAGCAGATGTCTTTCCTCATATCCGAAAAAAAAGTAAATATATCAACTACTTTGATACTCAAAGGCTACAACAACAGGCTACAGGAGCCAGGGCTGTAGTACACCTTAATTAGAATTGATGGAAATCTTCACAGTTCAGGACTTATTCTGCACAGTTTGCACATGGGGGCTTTGCATAGAAAACAGAATTTTCTGCACAGATCATTTCTTATTGTCGCACAAAAATTGTTAAAATTCCTTGCTGCTTCCTTTGGAAAGAAATTTAGTGAAGAATAATATCCCGAATGATAATCAGAGGGAGAAATTGCCAAAAATTGCTGGGTTCCTCTGGCAGAAAGAAAGGAACTAGCTGGAATGTTTTACAAAATGGAGATATCATAATGTTGGGTCCTACGTTTCTTCTTTGACATATTGTTTGACTGTGAGGATTAAATGGTTCCAGGGAAGAAGATAGCAGACAGACAAAGATTTATTGGCTGTTATATAGAGAAAGAGACCATTTTCTGATAATGTCAGAATACAGTAGGGATGCAACTTTTCCATCCTACGCACATATCTTGCCCCTTGAAGGAATGGCAGTCAGGTCTTCCTTCATAGAGAAGGAAAGGAAAGGAAAGGAAAGGAAAGGAAAGGCGCAAATTACGCGACTTCATAGAATAATAGGATTCTTTCACAAACCCATAGAGAAATATTTGTTTTTCATCCTGGACAGATCATACTATTTATGGCTTGTGTCACTTCGGTGTATATTTAAGCGCATGTCCATTCCACCCAGTAACTATATGGTTTCAAAGCAATGCAACAGTAAATGTGCCTAGCTAAATTCAGTTGCTAATCCCGAGTAAAACAGATTCACTGAACCAATGGGATTTATGTAAGTGTAAATGTTGATGAATTATTCAGCTATTGGTACAACGGCTCTAATCTGGTTCAACTGAATTTCCACTGTATATCTATACCAATGTGGTATAGTGGTTTTAACACTGGACTATTGCTCTGTAGATCAGGTTCGATTCCCTTCTTGGCCATGGAAACCCACTGGCTGACCTTAGACAAGTCACACAAACTCAGCCCCAGAAAACAGTGTGATAGGTTTGCGTTAGGGTCATCATAAGCCATTAAAAACTTGAAGGCACACCATCACCACAACCACAACAACCATCTATACAAATAGTTTTCACACTTTGGAACTTTTGGTCCAAAACGCATGGAGGATAGAATCTGGAGAAGTGCAGGTCTACAGTATATAGTTATAATACTTTATTGCCACAGTTAACACTCATTCTTCTATCCAATAGGAGTCATAGTTTGTTAAGACACTTAAATTAATCTGCTAGGATCTGCTAGTGCTGTAGTTCAGAGCTGTGCAGGAGAAAGTTTTAAATAATCAAACTATGAATCCCAAATTGGCACAGGATTGAACTAGCCAAAATGGTATCACTCAGTTATAACTGTGTAGTGTGATATCTTCACAATACAGGCATCTGCTCTTGAGGGACACCCAGTGCTTTTTCTTTCTCTAAAGATTAATATTGCATGGTTAAAATACCTTGGCTGGGATCCTACTGATGTCTAATGCATGTTCAAGGTCTCTGATAGAAGCAGCTGGGAATATTTCCCCCCCAAAATGGAATCTGCATTCGGTTCCTGTCCGTAGAAGTGGAACTGTGCTTGTGGTGGTATTGCACATTTTGTACCTATAGATGCACATGTTCATTTGGTTGCACACTTGACTGTGGAATGTCATAATTCATTAATGAGGTTATATTACACAAACACACATGCAAACAATGAATGTAAAGTTATGCTCTGTCTTCTCAATGCAGAATCTTGGCCAGTATCTCCTTGAAACCATCCTGGGTTCCATTACATGATAGTTCTTCTACAAGACATCAGCTTGCTGTTTTTATTGCTTCTGAGCACAGCATCCTTCCCCAAACTTTTACTGCAATTAGAACAAATATCTTCTTACTATGGCATGCCAAGTTCTAACGTTTAGTGATCGACCAGACATTACCAGCCTCCCAGTCGCTGGGATGGGGTTTATTGGTGTTTGCTCCAGCAGAAAGAATGGAATGCCCCTATAAATGCCAGTGCAAATTTCCAGACGCTATCGCATAATAAAGCAATAAATAAAGCTATTTCTATCTTCTTCTTTTCTCCTCCTCCTCCTCCATCTCCTCAGCCTCTTCCTGACAGGTTTCTCTTAATGACACCAACAAAAAGAAAAGCTATTCTCTAAGCATCAAAGTGTGAGCAGAGAAGTACCCAGATCTTGCAACATAGTCTTGGGTGAAGAACCATGGTCTTACTCTTCCTCAACCTTCTATTTGTAATAAAAAACTAATCTAAAACTAATCCTGATCTGCCTTTCCAGGGTTGTTGTAAAGAGTGCTGAAGTGATGAATGGAAGCATGAAAAACTCTATGTAGCACTGGATCCATCCACACAGAAGCATGGCCCTTTCAAACTACGCATCTATAGCAGTGTGATCCCACTTTACCTACCTACATGGAAACATCCTACTGCAGCATCACACTACTTACTCATGTTCAACACATGATCAACAATAAACCCAAGGATCTTTCTGCATGTAGGACTCCTCTGAGCAAATCTTGCCAAGAAAACCACACGATAGGATCCCCTTAGTATCGCTGTAAGTCTAAAACAACTTGAAGCCACAGCAGCTGCTGAACCATACATCCCCCATCCTATGCTTGTGCATTTGGCTTTTGTGGCTTAAATATAGAATTTTATATTTGTCTCTACTGACTTACATTTTATGAGTATCTGCCCAAGTTTCTAGTTTATCGTGGTCCTTTTGAATTCTGGTCCTATCTTCCAAAGTCTTAGCCGCTCCTCCCAGTTTTGTGCCATTTGCAAACTTGATATGGATTCCCTCCATCCCAACATCTAAGCCACTGAGCTCTTAGATTTTTTTTCCCACCACTACAGTATAGCTTGCAGAAAAGTATAGGGTCAGGAATACTAGCAGTTTAGTGTCATTCCCACCCCACCCCCCAACCAGAAAGGGACTTCTCTATACTTCTGTATACTTATGCCTGCCTTGCCACCAGGATGGGGGCAAGAAAGATGCATCACAGTTGCCCACTCAGTGCTAGTCCATAAAGGCTATTAACATCTAGGCCTGGGATCCTCTCTCTAAAGGCACACATTGCTTCTAATTCATGCTTGGTATAAGAGTACCCCTCACCTACAGAACATCTGAATGCATCCATAATAGTTAATTATTATCTTTATTATATTCATTCTTGTATTATTGCCCACAGGGACGTAGCCAGGATTTTGTGAAGGGGGGTCCAGACTAAGTGCCACCATTATAATGGGGCTTGGGTGAGGCCCCCTTGGCTACGTCCCTGTTGCCCAAAACACAAGTCATTTTATGAACTGGTGGGGCTATTACTGGAGGGAATGCAAAACAGATCTAGGATAGCATTTCTTTCCCCTTTCCAAAGTTCCCCTCCAATCCATACACATTTGCCTCGAATTCTCTGTGTGAGTTCTTAATTGGTGATTGTAAGCAAAATGCTTGAACTACCCAGAGATAGTATGTTCTCTCTCTCTCTCTCTCTCTCTCTCTCTCCATCTCTAGTTATCGACTGTTTACTCAAAAGTTACTTCTGCGGTGCAAGAGACCATCAAGGAGACCACCTATGGGTTGCCTTCCCTGCCTGGAGATGCTTATGATCTATCAAGCATGGGAAGCGAAATCAAGGAGAGTAATAGCCTGCCCTTTGGCCCAGCAGGGAGAAGCATCCCCCTGGGCAGGAGCCAGATAATGTCTTTTCCCCCCTCCACCTTTGCCGAGGGAGGTTCCTCTTGGGTTCAGGAAGGCATCTGAATAAATTCTCCTCCACCGATTAAGCCATCGCAAGGGCGCTCCTCTGCTCCCAGGCTCCCTGCTTGGATTTAACCTCCAAGGGGTTAACTTCATAAAACCGTGGCTCTTTATTCCGGCCTGTGATTTCCCATCATACTTTAGGGCCAGCCAACCATCCCTTCATTGATAGCACCTTTTGGCTTCACAATACAGCCAATTTGTTAGAATTCTTCACAGGTCAGGAGCTCCACGAAGCTGCTGAGGCCACAGCTATGGCCACTGGAAAATGAAGCTGTATGCGCTTGGCAAATTATACGTCAGCCACACTTTATGGCTCTTGAGTTCCTTTCTTCTCTCTTTTCCCCTCTCCTCTCCTTTATCCTCTTTCCCCCCTTTTCTCCTCCCCCCTTCTCTCCCTCTCTTTTTGTTTAAATGGGAGACGCATGTATGTGAGCTATTGTCACATATCCAGTTAATGTAGGTTAATAGATTGGTTCCACTGACATGGATCATAATGAACAGTAAATTGTTTTATCTCTTAAGTCTTATTTGGTCAGCCAAGAAAACATATGAGGTAATATGGCTTGGGCTAAATGGACCGTATAATAGATCTCTCTCTAAAGAAAAAGGACAGGGGTGACAGCATCTCCTATGATTAATGAAAATAATAATGGTCCTGAAATTGAAATTTTTCTAATTTTTTTTCATCCCCCTTCTCTCTTGGCTGCTGCCAAAAACTTCAGTCGGCAGATGATTTGTGGACTGCAACCACCTCTGACGTCCTCCATGGCTTTCTAATATGAGTTTAGGAAGTGTTTGGTGGAGAGAAGGAGGGGGAATGGGGGTTATATGGATTTCTGAGTGCTGGAATCAACATCAGGGAAAGATACAGATGCAGCTGGATTTCTATGAAGACCTTGAGTTGTGAAATACAGCGTGGCCATGGATGGAACATATCCCCAACATCTGTTTTGAGAGAGACATGGAAGGGTTTAGCAGCTTCTGATATATATTTCTCAAATCTACCCTGATGAAACTCCTCTAAGAGCATTAATCAATCCTCACAAGAGACCTCAGCTCTGGTGCAAGACTGAAGTGGCTCCTTTTTATTGCCACGTTTTCTGTAATCTGAGCAAGTTATTGTTGATATTTCTGCAAACTGTTGATCACTGAAAGCAAGAGTAAGGTAATTTCATCGGAATTAATATTAGGATTTCAAACTGTTATCTATACCAGCTAATTTGTGCACCCAGCAAAGTAACAGCTATCCTATCATCCAATGCATTATGTTTTATTGAATCTGATCAAGTCAGATTATCTACAAAATGTGCACATTTTCTCCAAGAATAAAAAAATGGCAGTTCTCACCATCATATGGGAAGGGTATTTGATCCCCTTTGATGCAGGAGACAATCGAAACAGGACTGACATCCTGAACTGTGAGAGGGTGTGTGAAGATTTTCACCATTGCATATAAATATAGGCCTGTTACAGACTGCCAAATAAAGCTGCTTTGGGTCTCTTTGGAGGTATGCTATTAAATGATGCATGAGCCCTAAGAGTCCAGAGGTCGCACCAAAGCTACACTTCATTCCTAAGCACTGGGTGCAGTTCTTTGGTGCAGCTTCCGGATTCTTAGGAGGCATGCATCATTTAAATAGCATGCCTCCAAAGAGACCCACAAGCAGCTTATTTTGGCAGGTCTGTAACAGGCCATAGATAGTTTTATATAATGATACTCAGATTATCCCTTGTATTTCCAATTCTATGTATGATTGTGAAAGCTGGACAGTGAAGGAAGCTGAAAGGAAGACAATCAACTGATCTGAATATGGCACTGGAAGAGATTCTGTGAATACTCTGGTCTGCCCAGTTGGATTTCCATCTATGGAAATCCACTGGGTGAACTTGGGCAAGTCATACACTCTCAGCCCCAGAAATCCTGTGATAAATCCACCTTAGGGTCATCATAAGTGAGAATGACTTCAGTCCCACAAGGGGAATAAGAAGACCAAATAAGGCCTGAGCAATCCTTGGAAATGACAATGACTGAACAGAGACTGCTGTACTTTGGATACATCAGGAGAAAATAGGACTAACTAAAAAGACAATATGGTAAGATGGAAAGGCACATTGCAGATGGACAGACTGAAACAACAAAACACATCCTTGATTGAAAGACTGAGCAAGGCTTGTAAATATAATAATAATAATAATAATAATAATAATAATAATAATAATATAGCCCGCCTTTTCCTGAAGGATGATAGGTTGATGATAGAGCGACTTGGAGCACTCTTGTTCAAAGGATTGCTACAGGTTGAAGCTGACTCGAAAACAATTAACCACAAATATTTTCACTCTGATTAAGATAAATTGAGGCAGTGGAAGTGCTTTTAATGCATGTAAAAGTTTAGTCCTTTCAAAGGTGTTTAGAAGAGGGGTGCATGTTGTATGAGTGGAGATGTCTGACAGTTTCCTTGCATATGACAGAAAACAGCAGATCCGTCTTCCTTTGCTTCCCTGTCTTATCTCCTCATCTTGCAGTCCATCTAGTCTTTGGAGTTTTATAGCGGTTGTCAACAAACAATCAGACAAGACGTTGGGCTGTAGTAGATGAGCATCCAACTTTGTCATTTGCCTATCTAAGCATCTGGGTCAGTCCTGGAAGGAGGAAATAGCCTTTGTCATAAAAGGAAGGAGCTGGGGGCAGGGAGGAAAGGAAAATAACAGCCATCTGTCCTGAACTTCAAGGATCTGGGAGAGCCCAAACTGGAGGCTCAACTTCATAAATATCCCTAATCTCTGGTTTTAAAAGCTAGAATTGTTTATGATTCATGGCATTTGATGACATTTAACAGCATGCAGCCCATTACAGCGCCTTAAGTCATTACATGACAGGGCTGCAAATGTCACCGGGTGACAAGACAACAAGCCAGGTTATTGGTGGGGCAGGGTTCAGTTTGGATTAGTTCAGGCTTCTGACAGATGTAGGGTTTCATTGCAGAGGGAACCCAAATTGTGCCTCTTTGACTTCCTTCACTGGCAAATGAGCCTGCTTCATCCTTGGTACATTCCCCCTCCTTGTCTCCACTTCCATATTCTTTGAAGAACTTGACTTTAATCCTTTCCTAACTTGACTGACACAACCATCGGCGTAATCCTGCGGGGACTTGCTCTCTGTATATATACCTGAAGGTTTCATTTCTTTTTTCCCTTTCAGTTGTGCAAAGAACATTTTGCATTCTGCCTATTGAAGAGCTCAGTGTAACTCAGAAAAGGCTTTGAGCTTCAATACATACAGTAGAAGCTATCCTTTAGGACTGCATGATGCATGAAAGGGCCAGACTCCTACAGCTGTCTTTTTTTGGTTGTGGAGGTAGAGTTCCACAGATTTAACCATTTCACATAAGGCTAAATCTGAATGGTAGTCCTAACTGGAAAAGACTCATTGAATCAATTGCATTTACCCATATGTTGGCCCCCCATTCAACAATAGTTTCCATGGATGTATTCTAGCTGGGCCTAAGCAACTGGATTCCAGCCATGCAGTTGTTAATTCTTTGTTAATGTGCGACTAGTCATCAGTGCCTTCTACATGCCATTTTGTTCAGTGAGGTTGCAGAAATAGTATTTGTGCATTGTAACACACAATGGATAAAATAACTGCTGGGCAATGAGTCCCTACTTTAAGTCGCACAACTGGGGCAGGGGGCATTTTTTACAATGGCCTTCCACTTGTGGGTTGACGGGAGCAACTCAGTTTTTGGGATCTTCTCAGGGCTCACATGTTTTGCCCAGAGGAGGCTGTGGAACAAGGATTGGGTGAAACCAGCTGCCCTTACACTAAGTTATCACCCATTTCCATCACACAGGGTTAGAGGTTAAATAGGTAATAGTTAAACTAAAGTGGTCCTTATTCCGCCCAGTCTCTGTTGTCTGATCTCTTTATTACCATGGCGAGCACCAATCTCCTCCTATTTATCAGTGATTACAAGTGCTAAACTGTGAGAGGAGGAATTTACAGACAACTCACACGCTTTTTCTTTCTTTTCTTTAGTTTCAGGCATGCAGACGTCAACAGACGTTGACCTTCTCAGCATCGCAGGCACACCTCCAAGCCATCTTCTGAAGTTCTCGCTCTGTTGGCCCTTTTCAGACCAGTCTGCCCTTGAAATGCCATGTAGAAAATATGGCCGTAGAAGGATTTGAACAGAGAAAAGGCAAAGAATGAATGAAACACAGTTGTATCTTAGTGGTACGGAGTCTTGTCCATTTATAATAAAAAGTGGCACTCCTTGATACTTAGTTTATTTGGATTGGCATGTGTGGCTCCATCCCCCTCACTTGCAGGGGTCCTTAGCCATGTAGCTCCATTGATGACAAATACAGAATGGACAATACTGCCAGAAATTGTAGTCATGTTTTATTGGTATAAATACATAAGGACCTTAACATAAGAAAGGCACATCCCACCAGCTAACCATTTGAACATAGGCAAAAATGATGCTGCTAACCTGAATACCAAGGAGGGCACCTGAGAGCCTCCCAGCTGGAGTGTGGACACCTTCCCTTCCTCGGACATACATACACTTCCACCTATGTACTTCCACCATCCCCTTGCAAGCTCTCCTAGGGATCTCTCTCTTTCTCCATGTTTCCCATTTAAACTTTTCAGGGACTCTAACACTTCTACCACATGAGTACCTGGGCAATTCAGGCCCTCTTCCACTAGCACTTCCATGCCTTCTCTTTCAAAGCTCTCGCATACCTCACTTGTGGCCATCCTGCTATCTTTGTCATCTCCCATGTTCTCCCTTCTCATTGTGCTTTTTAGCTCATTGGGCAAAGAAGGACTTAGTATCTTCCAGTGTAAGACCACTACCAAACTATCTTTTTCATGCCACAACATGCCTCCATAGCTAACTGGCAGCCAGAAGAGAGACAGGGAGGCCTGGGAAGTGTCCAGCTGTGGTTCCATGGCTGGATATGGAGAGAAGATATCATCTTCCCATATCTTCAGTGAGAACATTGAGTATGCTGAAGATCTAGAAGGGTAATGTCTTCTCTTTTCTTCCAGAGAACTGGGTGCATGGGACAGTGAGGAAAGATTGGAAGAAGAGGAAAGGGAACAAGGTAGAAATATGGTGGTGGGGCTTTATACTCCATCCTGCTGATATAGGATTTCAGGCTAGATGGGAAAAATTCTTCTCGTCTGATTTTTTCCCTGGTCACTGGGCTTCTGTATTTTCCAGAGCAGCATTTAATATATTAGATAATTGAGATTCTCCCTTTACAAAAAATCTGGTCTTTGTGCAGACTATTGATCAGTGTCTTATAGTTTACATCTCCCTCCCTCTTGCTTTTCTTTTATCATCAAGCGCATCAGTGCATGCAGCCATTCATTAAATCACCACGAAAAAGGAATAATAATGGGATTTTTTTCCTACTCCAAGCATTTCGTGTGATTTTAATCAGTTCTCCAACTAGAATGGGACAATGAGAAAACAATAATGTCCTGGAACAGAGGAGATCTCTTCTTCTTTTTTATGAGCACTTACATACTATTTCATAATTTGGAGTTTAGTCAACATGATTAATCAACAAGCTGTAATCTTATATTATAAATTGTTTGGTCCCAGTTTATTGGCGGGGGCTATGGATCAAAAGTTCTCACTTGGTTTGTCCTTACTTCAGTTTATTTTCAAAATGAAATAAAGTTCTTTTCAGTATGAGACAGAAAGGTTTGGAGATCAGTCTTGGATAGATACTGTGAATTTTGAGACCGGTTTGTGTGCATTTCTCTAAAGGGAAGAAGACACTAATTTTGAGCACAGAAGGGAGTTTAACCCAAAATGTATTTTGTGAAACTGTGGAAAGCGTGATACATAACTTTGGTGTGTATATTAGTATCTTGGTCACATAATGGAGGAGATTGGAACATCCTTGTGATGCCATTTTACCAGTTTCGCCTAGAAGCTCACAGACTGTGAAATTTCTTCACATCCACATATCCTAAAACATATATCCATTCCATTTAAAGATCCATTTCTCAGGCTGATTCTACATCTAGACAGGCAAATGGTTTGGGAAAGCTTGCAAGAAATGTCATTAAGACAATGAACTTTCCTTCCTTTCTCGTTTGTTTGTTTTCTTTCCAGGCGTCCACTACATTAAGAGAAACCAGTGTTAATACACGTTTTATAGCTGGCTCTTCCCTCATTCCATGGCAATGATAGACCTTTATGTATTTCAATCAGTTAATGGAATTAGGGAACCAGAAATTGGCCGGATTTCATGTAGGTACATTTGTGTGCATAATGTCCCTTATATGTGAGGATGTGCTTTTTGAGGTGCTGTGGGGTGTGATATTCCTTTGCCACAGAGCAACTAGGAGCCCCCCTTCCAACTTACTGTAAAGTTTTTAAGCCACATCACATACGAATTCCATGTTCCAATATGAACATGTAGGATCCAAGGAGAGTCTATCTACATGCCCCCACCCCCAAGACATGCACTGCTTACGGAAGCGCTGAGACCCACAGAGGATCCTCATGGATCTCAGTGCTGATGGCATCACTGTTCATCTGACTATGGAAGTGGTGTCAGATAGACCGTCTCTGATGCTGCCTGCTTGCCATGAAGCACAGAATGGTTGTGCAAAGTGGATCTGGGGCTTTACACTAAGTTGGGGGTGTCAACATATATGTCTCAATGTAGCATAGATGTGTACATGGATATTTATGCTGCACTGAGGGGGTATTGAACTGAGACTTTTATTACTGTCACAGCTATATTAAGTCCATGTGGCATAGCGGTTTGAGTGAAGGACCATGACTCTGGAGATCAGGGATCAAATTCCCGCTCAGCCATGAAAACCCACTGGTGACCTTAGGCAAGGAACACTCTCTCAGCCTTAGAGGAAAGCAATGGTAAGCCTCTTCTGTAAAATACCTTGCCAAGAAAACCCTATGATAGGGGTCTCCATGAGTCAGTGTCATCTTGAAGGCACTTAATAACAACCACAATAAAGTCCCCTTAAAGAAGGTACTGGATATTTTGGTCTGGTGTGGGACGCTGGCCTTTGTTTCAAGGTTGAGGAACTGGAGTTGTGCATGAGCTTCTTTCTGCACATGTAGGCTTCAATGCACACAACAACAAATAAGCTGTACTTTGTGCTGGAAAACTAAAAGTGTTGTGATACTCTTTGTGTGTTTGTGTGTGAGAGAGAGGATATTAAAGAAAAGTTGTTGGTGTTTTTTTTGCGTCTTGGACCAAGCCAAATATTTTCTTGTCACTATGCTCATAACTTCACTCCATGGAGGTCGCGGCCTTCACTTTCTTCTTCAGATGGTTGGCGAGTGGAATGTCCCTGAGATTAGAGCTCCTTTTGTTTTCATTGGGAGGGGTTTTGCTTACTCTGGCGGCTCCCTGAGACTCACCAAGGCTCTCTAGACTCTGTTTATTAGATTTTTATCTCCTTATCAGAGTCTTCCTCCTTAAATCATGTCAGGATTTTACCACTCTTCAGGGATTCCTGGTGTTTTATTGCATGCATGCCGGCTGGAGAAAGTGGGAGGGAGAGTACATGAAAGTGTGTGTGTTTGCGGAGGGTGAGGAGGTTGCAATGTAATAAGGATGCATCCTTTTTTAAAAAGAAAAGCATTTGTAAAATGTCAGAAGTAGATACAGGAAAAGTAACTCCTTTGGACCAGTTGCTTATCTAACCTTCTCATACTTTGCTTTGTTTCTGAGCTATTTTGAATCCGTATGGATAGGCTGAAATGGGGTCAGATTTATGCTACTGTTGTTGCTAAAGGATTTTGGGAAATGGGCGTAAGGAAAGCATCCCACCCTATTTAGTGATGTTTTAATGGTAATGTCAACTCTCTGTGACTCCAGTAGGTTTAAACGGCTTCTCCATCAAGCAGGATCTGACAACTAGAGTCAGGCACCAGATTCAATTTACTCTCAGTGCCACTGCAGTGGTTTGCCCAGTAGAGGGCACTATTGGCCTGTGGTCTGCTCTAGGTTTGATCCACTGCTGCAGCTGGCCAGAGGGTGGTACTTCAGGTTTACTAGCTATCAGGTGATGCATGGGACCCAATAACATTTCACCTAGTCCTATGCGTCTCAAACCTTGGACTATCTCAGCCACTTGCTGAATGAAGCGACATCAAGCTGTGCTCAGTACCTGCCAGATCTATTAGAATAATATAACCTTAGAGTTGTAGAGCCTTAGAATTATAGACCTGGAAGGGGCTTCATGGGCCACCAAATCCAACTCCCTGTTCAATACGAATCTCCAGCTAAAGTATCCTTAGCAGCTTTTTTGAAGATGTCCAGAGACTCTACCTCTCTAGGCAATTGGTTCCATTGTCAAACCATTCATACTGCCAAGATGTTCCTTCTAATGTTCAATCAAGATCTACCTTCTTGTAGGTTTTGCACTTGGCATCACCTTGGATTCCCAGACATAAAGTTTTGGTGTAAATCTTCTGCTCTAGCATGTCCATTTGGTGTTATGATTCCCGTTTCTCATGTTTTGGTTTAAATCTCATATTTCAGACACTCTGGACATCTCTGTACATTTTTAATTCATGTTGCCATTAAAATCTTAGCCTCGAGCTCATGGCTGGCTTTTGCAAAGCAGTTGTCATAAATTGGATACACATAATTCAAATACAGCATTAGGGATGGAGGTCTTCCTATACCTCTAGCAGAGATGGATTATTTCTTCACTAGTCTTTAAATTAACTAGTACAAATGTTTTTCATAATCTTCTAGGTTTATTCATGCTTTGGGAAGTCTTTGGGATTGTGGGCTGAACTAGACCCAATCCAGATGATAATGCAAGGTCATTCTGGGTTTCTGGGGGGAGGACCAAAATTTCACCCATTTTGCTTAATTTGGAACAAAGCCGGGTTTGATGTTGTTCTTAACCACCTCCAGCATGATCCTGATTCATGGTGACCATGTGGATGAGTCTCCCTTAGAGACCCAATGGATGTCAATACTGTTGTCGTTCTGATGCCAACCAAAAGTGTGGTCATTCACTAAAGTTTTTGGATCATGGCTGATGTGTTGTTAGTGTTTAGATTATTCTTACTGTTTTACATTGTTTTAAACTGTTTAGATACACCTCATTGCAAACTGCCCTGAGATACTTCAATATGAGGTAGGTTATTAATATATTGTTGTAATTGTTCTTGGTATTGTCATGATGAGGATGATGAGGATGATGATGATGATGATGATGATGATGATGATGATGATGATTGATATAAAGGACATGGATGTGAATGGGCATATGCTGCACATTTTTCACAGGTATGTGTGGACATTTGGTTGTGCATTCAGTTGCACATTTTCTGTCTTTGTTCACTTGTACAGTGTTGGCATTCATCACAAGGTCAACACTACACAATTAATCCACAACTTCACACTATACAACATTGATATAGAAATTCCACTGTGACTTTTCTGCAGAGGAAAAAAAACCCCACTTTGTGTGTAGAAGATCTCTTTCCTGCACAAAATACACTGTTCCCAGTAAAGAAGACATATTTTTGTGCAACATATTTCCTGTTAAGCATATTATTCATATTATCTATATTCCATATCACTGTGGAATATGCAAACTGTTAAGGAACCTATAGTGCTGCCTATCTGGGCTTCTCTAAACAAAGCTATCTCAACTAGAAAATGAATGAAAAATGACTATTCTTTCCATCTTTGAACATTACTGTATAACATTTGGAATCAGACAAATCGAAATTGTACAACCATCTCTCTCACACACATACACACAAACAAACAAACAAACACATAAACTTCTGTATATATTACAGTGATTAACAAACAGATCTTAGTAAACCAATTAGCCATTTATTTATTTATTTATTACTTCTGACTTCTTCAATGGCTGCGACTGAAAAAGCCAGAAGATGATATATTTTGCTGCTTTGCTTACTGAGTTCTGTTAGTGAATCACTCTGACAAATGTGTATTTTCAGCAACTGGTTTCATCCTTTGGAGAAGCAGAACAAACTGGTCAGAAGTGTCGTTTGAGTTGTTTCTAAATCACACACACACACACACACACACACACGCACACATATGAGAAAGTATGAGGATTCAGTCTTTGCAACATAAACGCTTGCATCAGAACTACGGCTATCTGAGAAATGTATGGTAATTAGTGGGGGAATTCATATTTTTTTATGCCTGCTTTAGGTAATGAATCTTTAATGCTGACTTCTTTCCCAAAGATAAGCATTTTCTACACTGGTCAGAGCAAAATTTCTTCTTCTTCTTTTTCTTGGTATAACATAGCAGAACGGTGATAAGATTACAGCGAAGGACACTGACCTTGGGATGTTGGAACAAATGACTCATGTAGAGAAGATAGTCATTAATAGCAAATACAGATGTGCAGAGCCTCTTCTGCCTGTTGTTGTTTTTCAAAATATGCCGCATTTGCTGATGTTCTGCAATGCAGGCTGCTAAGTCTAGAACCTATGGAAATCTAGAGTCCTTGCTCGTTGTTCTTCCGTGCCTTGAAGTTTTCTGGCTTATGAAAACCCTAAGGCGAACATATCATAGGGTTTCCTTGGCAAGGTTTATTCAGAGGGCTTTATGTTTGCCTTCTTTTGAGGCTGAGAGTGTGATTTGCACAATGTCACCCAGTGGATTTCCATGGCTAAAGGAAGACTCAAATTCTGTTGTACCAAACCACTGGACCACAAGAAAGTTGGTGGGACCATGTGAATGGCTAGTAACTTCCATGTCACTATTGCAGTGAACAGAGACGATGGGTGGATGCAGTGAATCTGCTCTGGGTTTCCTTCCAAACTGCAAATGAACTATTGTTTGTGAAGTCGGAGGCTTTCAGGATCAGCATCCATAGATTTTTGTGGCTTTTTCCGGGCTCTGTGGCCATGTTCTAGAAGAGTTTATTCCTGATGTTTCGCCAGCATCTGTGGCTGGCATTTTCAGAGAATGCTAGCATGGAATGCCACAGATGCTGGCGAAACGTCAGGAATAAGCTCTTCCAGAACATGGCCACATAGCCTGAAAACCCCACAAAAACCTATGAACTATTGTTTATTTATTGATTTAAAGCATGTCCCTACCATGCAAAACTATAGCAAAACAAGGTCCCTCTGCACATTTTTCCCACAATGTTTTGCTCTTGGTCCTATAGGACAGAAACATGTGAGTGTTGCGATCCCAAAGGCTTAAATCCTCAGCATTAGGTGGCTGGCATCTTTGGAGAGGTGGGAAATATAAATAAAC
>NC_056527.1:166642363-166711602 GCF_019175285.1 Sceloporus undulatus | reverse complement strand
ATTATTATTATTATTATTATTATTATTATTATTATTATTATTATTATTATTAGGTCTCTCTGACCAAGACAAGCAAAACCCATGCAGGACATTAAGAGTGTTTAGCTTGGGTCAGTGAGGTATTGGCTGTCTTCAGTCCGCTTGGGAAAATAGTCCTCCAAAGGGGAAAAGAAAATCATTTTCTAACTATCCACTCACCCCTATGTCCTTTACTTTCTAGATATTAATTCATGTTCATGTAGATTTCAGATAGTGTGTGGATACATGTATCAGTGTGAGTCTGCATGGTTGTGAGCGTGGGCTGATGTGTGTAAAATGTAAAGAAGACAGACTAGGGCAGGAGTAGGAAATGCTTAGCTTTGCTTGTAGAAGTAGGAAATTCTTAGCTTGTTTGCTTAAAATCTACTTGCTAGGATTAGCTGTGTCCTACTTTGTACCTTCTGGATTGAAGGTTAGGCGAAGGGTCAAGTAGGAGATTTCAACACATCCGATGCAAGCTTCTGCTCTCCCATTTCTGAGAATGCAAAAGCCTTTCACCACTCAGGTCTAATGTTCCCTCTTAAATACTTTATTATTATTATTATTATTTGTATGAACTAAGAGGTGGCCAGGGACTGTTTTAAAGCTTAATTCCCAAATCCATGCCATTCATCATTTTCTATGATGGAGACGTCATCAAGGGTCAACCAAATGGGTTGAAGGGACTCAGCATGTGACACCTGGAAAATCAGATAAATACAGTAAAGACGCATTCGGATTCTATGTGAAGGAAGACTTACTGGCATGGAAATAGACCTTGAGACCAATGATGGTATTTTCTGGTTAGTGATGATGGCGGATTTCGAAAGAACAACAGGATTCTTGGAGTCCTGGATTGTGCTAAATAATTAGTTTTTTGTGGGTTTTTTAAGGCTCTGTGGCCATGTTCTAGAAGAGTTTATTCCTGATGTTTTGCCAGCATCTGTGGCTGGCATCTTCAGAGAATGCTGGCATAGAAGAGTGCAATCTCTGAAGATGTTGGCCACAGATGCTGGTGAAACGTCAGGAATAAACTCTTCTAGAACATGGCCACATAGCCTTAAAAAACACAAAAACCTATGGATGCTGACCATGAAAACCTTTGACTTCACATGTGCTAAATAATGTTTTGTATGCACAGTAGTTTTCAAAACTGGGGTGAGGGCATAGCTGAAGGCTAGGGAGCAGGAGCATTGTAGCCTATGGGCTGCATGTGGTGCTTGGAGGGTCCATTATGGCCCTTAGCATCCTTCAAGCCTCACCACCCTTCAAAAATTGGTTTATGATTTGTGTAGATGGGTTCCAGCCTTCAAACAGCGAGAATCCCATTCCTGGAAAGGAATGACACAGCAACAATCTAAGGAGAAATAGAGTGGTAAATTGAAGCAAAAGAAACTGGAGGATACCATGCAGTGTCTAAACCAATACTATTGATAAGACTTCATGGAAAACCTATCAATATAATTAAAACCTATTAGGGTCATGCTCCAAATATAGAGGCAGAATGAGGAAGAGATGGAACGATTCTATGTTGGCATCGAGAAGGAAATTGATCACACACTAAAACCTATTTTGTGACCATGTTTTCAAATATTTTTGAATATCCTTTCCATCCTTAGTGAGGATGAGCTTGATTTTTAAGGAACCTTCCCACTTTCCCTGTTCATGGCTTGGTTCTCTGTTCATTGCTGGCATTAAAGCAGGACTGGGAGATGGTGGGGGACATACCAAAGTAACAATCTTTGGTAATACCAGGAGCTGCCAGAAAATACTTTGGGATGAAATAAATGCCATATGGATCCCCAAAATATAATTGGTACTCACAGGAATGAAACCTGGGACTTCCAAGATTTCAAAGACAGAGACACAGAGAGAGTCTTGGATGAAGGTTTACCTCCATGCAAAGGAGGTAAACCAAATAATAAGGTTTAAATGTCGTTGTTGTTGTTGTTCTCCTTTTGTAAGTCAATGCAACTTACTCTTATGGCTCCTGCAATACATTGCTCAGCGACCAAAGGAACTCCCCTTTCAAGGTAATTTATCTCCATGAAGTCTCTTTCTTTATCACAGTAGGAGAATAAAATATGGTTATTTAGCAAAGAACATTTCGTCCAGTTCTAAAGCAAGTGCATCTTCAAGGGGAAAACGTCTTCACAATAAATCCACCCAAAGGGCCGCAATTCTCTTGCCTTCGCATTTATATTTTTGTGTGTGTGTTTGTGTGTGTGTGGATGAAACCTCAGACAACAATCCCACCAACAGCTCATGGACATAATGAGACAGTGTCCTTCTCCTGAAAGGAAAGAGTTCAATAGTTTAATTTTTGTTAACTGAAATCCTTTGCACGGAGGTAAATTACATTGCGTTTTCCATTACTAGCTCTGTTAATTGTCAAGCAGTAAGAGTTTATGCACCCATCCAGAGCAGCCGAGAATTTCCCATAATGTTACAAAATAAAACCTGACAAAGCACAATAATCTTTAGTTTATCGATGTGTTACCAGGCTGTGGAAAAAGGCATCAGATCTGTAATGTGCTTTGGTTAGGAAATTGGGGTCTGGGGAGAGATACTGGGACTTGGGGAGGATTATTTTCCCTGTCATAAGGTAAAATGAAGCAATCACACCAAGCAAGGGAAAAGGGAAGGCAGTGCAGCTTGCCAACCATCCCTGCAGACAACCTCCAAATAGGGTTCTCATGTGAGGATTATTATTATTATTATTATTATTATTATTATTATTATTTTGTTTTTTGTGAAGTTGAAGGCTTTCACGGCCAGCATCCATAGTTTTCTGTGAGTTTTTTGGGCTATGGGGCCATGTTTTAGATGCGCTCATTCCTGGTGTTTCACCAGCATCTATGGCTGGCATCTTCAGAGAATGCTGGAATCCAACTCTCTTCCATGCCAGCTTTCTCTGAAGATGTCAAAACCACATACGCTGGCGAAACGTCAGAAATAAACTCTTCTAGAACATGGCCACATAACTCCCCAAACCCACAAAAAATTATTATTATTATTATTATTATTATTATTATTATTATTATTTATTATCATCCCACCTCTCCCTACAGGTCATTCAAAAACACCAAGACTGACATTCTGTTAATGACCAACAATGCCATAAGTTAGACTTATATAATGTTTTTGCCTTTTTATTTTTTTTAAAAAAACTTAATCTGTACAGAACAGGAACAGAATGGATTTCAAGGTGGGAATGGGGCCGAAAGGGGTTTTTTTGGTCCCTTATTCATATGCCAGCTGAAAAACTCTTCCTTACATTTAGTGGCAAACACTGGTTCCCCATCGGGCATTGTGGGAAACTGGCATGTTCCTCTGGCAATCTCACACCACTAAATGTGTCAAATAGTCATACATCTCTGGGATATGGGGCAACAGAAGTACAGATCGATGGATGAATGAGACTTTTGCTCTCCCCTCCCCACTTCCCTTCCATTCTATGCATTCTATTATAATGCTATGAAAGCACATCCTAGACAAGAAGACTAGGGATGTCTTTATTTTTCTTATTTTGCATGTAGGAAGACAGGGAGAATATGAGAGGGAGGGAGAAAGAAAGAGAGAGAGATGCTCTAGCCTGCAATAGATGATGGCAAGGTGATAAATTGGTGCTCTCAACTGAAAATTGATTACCTTGTGTTCCCATCCAGTTCATATGGCAGCAACACAGATGCGCTGAAGCACCTTAATGTCACATTGGAGAGAACCCATCAGGTTGGCCCTATGGAACACTTCTCTGCTCCCCTCCCTCTGTTCCTGAACAACAAAAAAGAGAAACTAGCATCCATTTCCCCTTCTTCCCTCTTTCCGATCTGCAAAAGTTTGATCCTTCTGCAAGGCCTTCCCTCGGCTTTCACCCAAATATCTCAGGAATGTTTCAGGCAGCACAGAATGCCCAGCCTCCTGTTTCCCATGGAAGCTCCTAATAAAACAGCCTGGATTTCCCAGATATTAATTATGGTTTCTGTTACATAAAGGACAGGAGTCACACTGAATGTGAAATATGGCCACTTAAAGGAGAAGGAAGTGGTCCTGCTGAGATCCAAGCGGAATATTGTAAATGCAGGAGAAGTCTCAGGAGAGGAAACAAAGAAGGGAGGGAATGTGCAGAGGGAGACCTTTTACAGTTTGACCTTTGCTGGATGGCCTTGTCTTGTGTTCTGAAGCAAAATTAAAGGGTGAGCCACAGAGTGTTAGGGAGAAGAAATACATTTGCATTAACCAAATTGTTTAGGAAGTATGCAGCTCCTATGAGACCATTAACAAAAGTGTGCATCTTCTTTCAGTTTAATGTCATCATGGAGAAAGCCATAAGAAGCAGCTCCCATTCCTTTCGTGAACCCCCTTTGAATAAATCTTGCCAAGAAAACCCCATGATAGGTTTGCCTTAAGTCAGAAACAGCATGAAGACACACAACAACAAAACAACATAACCTCACTAACTGATTCTGCAACCACAGTTTCATCTTTAGTACTTCTCCTAACTGAATTCCCAATGCTTTGCCAAAGTCCCACTATGAGCCCTCTGCTATCTTCTCCTTAATGTATCATTTCTTCCTACCAAATCTCCTGTTTCTCATCCTCAGATGCGTTGGTATTTCTGGTTTAGGCTTTTCCTTTTGTGGGGAGGGGACCTATGTCCTATTTGTTCCTGCGTTGCCTCTTCCCCAGCAGTCTCTCAGCTAACTCTTTTGCTCCCTTTAGGAAATAATCCTTCCACATCACAAGAAAGATGCTGCTTCAATACACCAGTGTCCCATTCCTCCAGTGCTTGCTCTCAGAGAGGAAAGGAGGCCCATTTCAAGCTTGTTTTGATCTCACAACAAGTTTGCCATTTGTGGTTTGGGTGTTGTTGTTATGTGTCTTGAAGTCAAGTTTGACTCATGGCAACTCTCTCATAGGTTTTTCATGACAAGATGTATACAAAGGGAGTTAGCCATTGGCTTCCTCCAATGGGAGATTGTGACTTCTTCATTGTGACCCAATGGGCTGAGCAGGGATCCAGATGCTGGTTTTACAGGCTTCTAGTCCAGCATTCAAAGCACTATACCAGTGATGGCGAACCTATGGCATGCATGCCAGAGGTGGCACTCAGAGTCCTCTTTGTGGGCACATGTGCCGTCGCCCCAGCACTGAGTTTGCCAGAGTTTGTTACTAGAAAGCCAGAGAGACACGGCACTTTGCAATAAATAACTGGGTTTTGGGTTGCAGTTTGGGCATTCGGCCTCTAAAAGGTTCACCATCACTGCACTATACCATACTGGTTGACCCCAGATTAAATGTCAGTCTGTAGGAAATAGGGTCTCGTCTCCAAAGGTTCCTTGAAAGCCACATGGCAATGTAGGCAAATGAGGCCAAGGAAGCATGCTAATACTTGCAACATACTAAGGAAGTTGTCCGTGGAGGTAGTTTCCTTACAATTTCTCCATATTGTGCTGCAAAACTATAAATTATTTGAATCATTCTATTATCTGTCCTTAACTGAAACATACCATGACTGTCCTGGCTCTTCAAAAAGCTTGTTAATATGCAATCCTCCAGTATCACTGCTAAGTTTTTAAAGGTCACCGATGTTTTATTCATAAAGGGTGGTTTTCTAGAAGGAAAAAAAGGTTACAGAGTCATGGAATGCCATATTCCAATAGCGGCGCTACTTCAAAAGTGAATTTAAAAGTGAATTTCCCCATGGTACATACTTTGGGGTGGGGTAAGGTGAATTGAGGGAATAGGAAGAGAGAGATGATGGGTGAGGAACAGGTCACAGCGGGAATAAAAACAGTATACCAGTGTGAATAGAACCTATGGAAGCAAATATGCTCAGGGGTTTTGGTGTTGGATAGAACTGGAGATTTCCAAATAACTGTTGTAAGTCTTGGTACTCATAAATGACATGTTTGTGAGCACAGGTCTGATATAACAGCTTGCTTCTAAAAATCTAAAATGTGAATGTGATAAATGGAATATACATTGTGCCTTGTTTCATTAATTCTTTCTCAGAACTGAAAGATCTCTTCCTCATCACCAGTTCTGGTTTCTTAGTTGTTTTTCATCACCAGTTAGGACTGTCCATCTGTTTTGTACAGGAAGCATTACCATTACTATAACTGAGCGTCATTTCCTTTGAATTGTGTTTCCAAATATTCATGACAAACACCCTGCACTGAGGTTGTATAATGTGAATTTTCTCATGCAGAGTTAGTCATTAATTGTGCCTCCTGCTGCATGGCAACATGCTGCAGCTAGACATCAAAGGTGGGATGGAAAGTGCAACCAAATACACATGCATATCCACATGCGAACAGAAGTCGTTGGACATTATTGTCCACTGAGGAAGGTCTACATTTCGTTTTATGAAAGTGGAATTGCACATGAGCGATTATCATACATCGCATGTGGATATGCCCTTGGGTTGACACCACACAGTTTGGGACACGCCCTTGTTCTAAGAAGCATTTGAAGGACACCAACTAGATTATATTGCAATACCGACTTTGGGGGAATGGACTTGGAAATGAAAAAACAGCTTGGAAAAAAAAGAGGCTATGCTGGTCAAGAGGGTTCTGGGAGTTGTACCACAAAACACTAACGTTTGTAAATTCTATTCCAAGCATCTTTAGTCCTGGACTTCAAAATAGAGGGGAGATGTTTGTTTTGTTGTGATTATGGCTCAGTACTAAAGGCTTCCAGTTCTTCCCCAGTGGTTTCTGACTGTGTTCCAGGGAACGATCAAGTCATATGGCCTCTTGCATGACAAATCAAGCATAAAGTGAGTCTCACTAGGGAAGGCAGAGTCCACTTTGAGGAAGAGCTAAAAACCTTATTCCAAGAAGACTAGGTGAGAGGGAACCTCCTAACCAAAATAAACATCTTTTATATGAATGAGCACTCTTTCTAATGCTTATCGCAGCTGCTCCCTGGCTAAAACAAGCCACGCTGAATTTTTATGTTTTAAGTGCACCAGCCAATTTTAAAATGAATAATGTCCAGTCTAGCATTGTAGACGATCTTGGCAAGAATACCCGATTAAGGTAACAAGGAGAAACATCAGTACCCGCCTCTTGCCCCTAAGGACTTGGAAGAAAGACAAGTGATGGAGTGAAAGCACTTTGCTGGGGAACCTGAGCAGATTGGCTGCTGTGAGTCATTTGGCTGGAGGCTGCCTTCGGAGCTAAAAGCTCTTTCCTTGTTGACCTGTGGATCTGCCTCATTAATAGAACTTGATTCGATTTTTGGCAACATGACTTTGCATCTGTGAGTGAAGGGCAAGTCGCTTGGCCTTTTCCAAATGGATCAAGTCTTGGGTGGTGATTAAATTATCGAGGAAACTGTTTTGGGGGCTCAAGTTGGCTTACTAAACAAATTTTGATGTAAATAAGCTTCTTGGTGCCTGCATTCATTAGGGCTGTTGAAGAGCAACAACGTTTCCCTGGCAAAATAATTGTTCTAGGGGAGGCCCTTAAGCATCAAATCATTCTATTTAAATGTCTCACTTCAAGACACATACTCATATGCACAAAGATATAAACTAAGTGGGGGGGGGGGGGAATAAACTTTGGAGATGTAGGTGCTTTTTTACTGCTCCTGGTTCATTGAAGACCTTGTATAGCGAAGAATGTGTCGAAAACAGAATCAGGATTTAGGAAGACCTTAATATTCTTCTGCATCTTCTTTTCATTCGTCATTCATATCATCCCAATTTAAGCATTGAAAATTAGGATCAGGAATTGGAAGGGTTACATACTCCAATGTAAAACCATGTCTCAATGAGGCCTCTTAACATAGGATGAGTTTTTTTCCCAAATTGATCTTAGATGATTGATCTCTCTCTTGCGCATATTGAAAAGATACATCCAAGCTCTGTTTATGGGTCAATTCAGCTTGGCCATCATCCAGCTTCCTTAGACAATTTAGGAGCTGGTGGAATGGATTGGTTTTGCCAGGGTTTCAGGGTCATAAGCCACCTCAGTCGTGAATCTTTTGGAGAACTTTTGGAGATAGGTCTCTTGGTTCAGACAGACCAGCTTACTCTTTTCAATTGCTCTTTCCATTATTATTATATAGGGATAATAATGCTAACATGCTTTTGGTGTTGTAGTGGTGCAAGGCATCACTCTAACAAAATACAAGGACATAAAATGTAAATAAATAGAAGTGATCTTGGTACCATATGCTATGTTCTTCTCTGAAGATGCCAGCCACAGATGCATTGAAACATCAGGAATAATAGAACATGGCCACAGAGCCTGAAAAAAAAACCCCAAAAACTATGTTCTTCAGTCTTAATATCTTCCTATTTGAACATAGCTCAAGTTCCTTTAATAGCTGAGGCAGGGAGATGTTTTTTTCCAGCAACAATATATTGTTTTAAGTTTTTCCAAGTGGACTCAAATGGGCAAATAATACCTATTTCTTTGTTGGAAATCTCTCTCTTGTGGTTATTGTTCAGCTTCTGCCTTGACAATCTGATTACTTTGCGAGAGAGATTCGGTGCTATATTCTCCATAAGATATAAGTGTTCTTTATATACATTCCTCTTAATGTTATATGCTTTTTTGTTTTTGCATGTTCCCCTTAAGTATATATTTTGACTGTAGAAATACACCAGAATGTCCCAAAAAGTACTGGAAAAAATGGAGACATGAATATTTCATTTTGGCCCACATGCTACTTGAGGAAATATATATTAGGCTGCTACAAACTAGAATGCTAACCAGAAGAATTAAAATGCAAATCAGAAGAATTTCAAACAAAGCTCAAATACTGGGGAAAGCGGCATATCATTTTTCTGCATTCGAAAATATGGCATATTTGTTTTTATTAAACGCCTTTATGCATCTCTGCACCAAAAATATGGCACAATCCAACCAAAGTTTTAGTACTTTGGGAGTACTTTTCCTTATGTGACCCACAGGATTCATCAAAAATGTCATCCAAATAAAACGCCTTGAACTCCCCGAAGACCCATATAAATCCATCCCCTTGCTAAATATTATCATTGCAACTCAGTGTTATATTATGTCTCTCTGTTTTATTATTGGCTCCAAACAGTGCGAAAGAGTGTCTCTTTCAAGAATATACACCGATGTCTAATGCAGTTGACGATCCAAGCTCTTAAAACAGGGCTGAGCAAAAATATTTAACATTTAACTGTTGAATTAGCAGGTTGAGGGGCTTAACAGTATTTCTTCTTCCCGACCCCAACGTAGTCTGTGGCTTCCCCCCTAAACCTATTTCTCAGAGTCAAAAAACCAGGGAAGATAAAAGGTATAAAATAAAGGAGATGGAGATGGATTAGGTTAATTAATGGTTAGGAACTGGCCTTTCACCTCGACAATTGTAGACAAGTTCAACCTAAGAGCTTAAATCAGGTCTTGCTGTTGGAGGCTCAAGTGGACATTAATTCCTGTCATATAATTGGGCAGACTTGGCCCAGAAATGAACTTGCCAGGGACATGACCCTCTGAGTCATTGGACAGGGCAGCCAAATGGAAGGGGAGAGGGGAGTGGGATTTAGGGACGGGTGTTGAAAAGGCAGGTTTTCCAACCATCTGACTGCAAGTGACTTTTGAAACAGGAGGGCTACTTCACGGGCAGAAATGCTCCAAGTGTTATGAATCAACTTGCATTTAGCAGCAGCAGCAACAGCAACATTGCACTAATATCTATTACACTGCAAACACACACATACAAACACACACCAACTAGACCAGGACTGCATCATGCAGCCCTCTAGATGTTCTTTGAAAGTCCCATCAGACCTTGCTGAGATGCTTAAAGTTGCACTCCAACAATTTTTTTGTGGAGGGCTATATGATTCATACTCCTATGTGTTCTCTCTCTCTCTTTTATAATATAACTAACAACACAATGATAATACAGTGACCTCTCTGTATCTAAGGGTTCCTTATCCATGGATTCAAGCACCCATGGCTTGAAAATATTCTACACACACACACACACTGTATATACTCAACTATGTCGACCTCATGCATAAGTCGAGGGCAAGTTTGGGGGCCAAAATTATGGATTTTGATATGACCCGTGGATAAGTTGAGGGTAATACTTAGGGGCACGTAACAAAGGATGTATGAAATAAAGGAAAACAATGCCAAAGAACTTTAAAAATTCCAGCAGAAATAACTGTGCTCATACTAAATGCTGGATGGATGAGAGATTAGAAGGGAATCAATGCTTCCAGGACAGATTACACTCTTCGTTTTCACCAGAGGATGGTTCCATATATATATATATATATATATATATATATATATATATATATATATTTGTCTCAAAGGGGCTACCAAATCTCTTTGCATGGGGAAATTCACTAGTAGACATACTATTTACCTCGAGGCAGCTTCTAAGGACATGTGCCTTAGGCTGCACTTTACATGCTTTCTGGAAAACACCAAAAAATGCAAGCACTTTAATTCTCATTTTAATCTACGGATATGTGCCTTAGATTGTAGTTTCCATGCTTTCTGGAGCATACTAAAAAAAATGCAAGTACTTTAATTCTCATTTTAATCCAGAAGTGGAGAATCTTGGCCTTCCCGGGAGGTCTGAGGCTTACACTCTAACCATCCCCAGATGGCTGCAGCCCCTTCCCATGACAGCATCAAGTGGACGTTTTCCAACTTTTACATGTCTCTCTTCCCTACTAAACACATATACTGAAATACTTTCCCTAAAATTTAGTTGTGGGTGATTAAAGCTTCACATTAAAATAGGGTGGTGTTTTTTAAAATCTCATCTCTTCACATTGGACCCAGCCCACCATTGCAAGGCAGCCCTTAAAAAAAATATTACTGCTCTGATTTCAGAAGTTAAGCAGGGTTGAGCAGGATTTAGCAGGATTAGTTAATCCTTGAGTGGGGAAACAAAGGATCCTGGGGGGGGGGGGGTTTGAAAGGAAGCATCCCTGAACCACTGAAGAGCAGCTGCTAGTGCGAGTTAACAACACTAGACTAGATGGAGCAATGGACCGGCCGCCATTGGCAGGTTTCATTTTTATTGATTTTATGGATTGCATGTACAGTGCGCCCGCATTATATGTGGCTTTGAGCTTATGTGGTCAAGCTGTGCGGGAGCATGAGGGGCGCAAGGGGCAATGTGTCCCATTCGGATGAATGGAGCACCCACGCTGTCACATGCATGAGCTCCATTCACTTGAATGGGGCTCAAGCATAGGCGGAATTTGCCTTGCACGGGGGGGGGGGGGGCCTCCGGAACGGATCCCCGCAGAAGGTGAGGTTTGACTGTACAGTGGTGTGTAAATCTACAGCGCTATATAAATTAAGTATCATCATCATCATCATCATCATCATCATCATCATCATCATCAGACTAACCATAAGGCAGATTCATTCCTCCATTCTCTGAAACACAATTTGGCTTTCAGGATGAAAGAGGGTCTCCATTCTTGTCTTAACCACTTCTTTTATTAGCACTCTATTGTTAATAATGCTATAGACACTAAGAAACATCTTCATTTAGGGACTGATGAATATATATATATATATATATATATATATATATATATATATACACACACACACCCTCGATTGTGATCTTGATAAATATTTTTTAGAGTACTAATAGGAACTGGTAAATTCAGTGTGTTTTATTGATTGTATTAATATTCTGTATTAATTATATTATTTTGTACTATTTTATTGTTGTAATTCTGCCTCGATCTTTGGAGAGGTGGGAAATATAAATAAACTCTATTATTATTATTATTATTATTATTATTATTATTATTATTATTATTATTATTAATGACATTAGGAAGGATGTGAAGCAAACTTATCAAATCTTCCTGCCTTTTAGTAGAGGTCTATTTCTCCTTCTTGGGATTTGTAGAAAGGGTGATTCATCTCCAGTCGATAAGATTAAGATCAGCCCAAGGAAATTCCTCCATCAGGCTGAAATCAGTGTCACCTTTTTATGTCAGGTGATGGTGCCCTTATGCATGGGCTGCTCATAACCAGCCACAGGTGGAGCATCACAAAGACAATGGAATTGGGAGCCATCTGCCTATCCTTTCACTTTTTGTCCTGATGTGCCACTTGACCCCTGGTGACAAATGGCAGCACAACTGAACTGTCCACCCATTGACCCAAGGTCAGACCTATGAACCTGTCTGTAGGCTAGAATGTATAGAGTCTCAAAGAGTAGCCATTCAATCAGTGTCATTGTTGGGAGCTGGGCTGATAGGAATTGGCAAGCTGTGAACATGGGAAAATGACAGCAACTCTCAATCAAGTCAATGTCATAATCATCTTACCTCCAGGCTTATGTTTTCAGTTGGAGGATGACTTTTTTTCTATTAATTTGTCAGTGGTTCTAGGAAAAGGCTGTAGAGTGAGATTGATTATTTGTTCATTCATTTGTTCATTCATTCATTTGTTCACCCATTTTAAGATGGTGCCAAGGCAGTTTGGGTATTGGGTTAATTGGTGCATGCAAACAATGATCAATATCAAATGTGGAGGACTAATCTGACTCATACTGTTTCCTGGAACGGCTCTGGTGATTCTGGCAGGTATCCTCTTGGAACTGTATGCCAACATAATCATAACCAGCAGAACCCATTTTCTGACTGAATCTAAGGAAGCATCATGTAGTTCCTTATGCAACAGTTTTGATAATGGCTGCCAAATGTCACCTTATAAAGTGTTGCCTCCTAAACCAAATGGCCGCTGGAGGACCAAAGGTCCATAAAATAAGCTGGAGGGACTTGTATGTTTGATGTACTGGCAGACATAATATGAGTCCCAGTTCTCAGATCATGCTTCTCTGTATACCTAGTGAACAATTCGCACAAAGCTGCAGCAAGGATACCTGAGATCGAGGAGGGGGATTTGTGTAATACAAGGATGGAAGTCATGCATACAGATTCTGTTGGATGGCAACTCTCAGCATTCTTCACATAGACTGTGCCAACAAGGACTGCTGGAATCACACACACACACACACACACACACAATGGGTTGGTTCCCATTCTCTACTCTGTCTAATGTTATTCTAATCATCCCCAAAGAATTCAGACACATAGCCATGTTGGTCTGGAATATCACTATCCAAAAGGATCTTGTAGCATCTCTGAGACTAACTGTTGAAAAGAAGTTGCAGCATAAGCTTTTGTGGGCTTGCATCTGGGGAAATAGACCAAGTCTATGAAAGCTTATGATAACAACGTTTTTTGCACAGTTAGTCTCAAAGGTGCCGCAAGATCCCTTTGCATCCACAAAGAAGAGAAAGGAAAGTGAAGGTGGTGGGTCCCATATTAGGAGAAAAATGGAATAGAAATTAAAAACTAAACAAACCAGTAAATAAAGGAGCCTAGTAGCACCCCAAGGCTAACAGGTTTATTCCAGCATTAGCATCAGCTTTCAAGGATACTAAGCCACCGCTTCAAATGCTCTGATGGAATACTTTATTGCAGCTCAGCAATTTGAATATAGTTGTCTAGTAGTGCAAGTGGGACCAGAATGTAATTGGATACATAAAGATGTATATTGTGACCCTGGCTTCAAAAATAATGTAAGGTGATGAAACTCTTTCAAGAAGGGCATTTGTAACCAAAGTATTTCCCTAAACTGTTTCTAAGCACCTGTTGAAGTCCCCTTCTCACCTTGGGTTACTTTCCTCCTTTAAAACCGACACACCAAGAAGGTAGAAAATAGCAGTGATTTTAAAAGAATAGTCAATCTGGGAGGGAAAGTATCTGTATGCAAGAGGCTGGCAAAACAAAGCGAAATGTGGCTTTCTGATTGGGGGCTGGATGGTGTGCTAAACTGATTCATTGACATCTGACCTTCAAGCGCCCTGAGGTTAGCTCTGGATTAAATTGCAACTGAAATAATCATAGAGGTTTTGCTTCAAAAATAAATGTTCTATTTGATTCGGTTTGACAGAAGTAGCACAAAGATGCCAACGACCAAATTAAAGTGAGCTGGATTGTCTGACGGTGCATCTGTTGATGGCACAACTGAATATATATATATGTTTTGCTTGCCTTGAGCTATCGCATACCTGATTTCTGTTCTTGTGACATAAGAAATTATTTATTTAAACGCACAACTTGGCCAGGCAGCTGCTTTAGTGAGTGAGCTAAAAATAAACCCCTGTGTTGGTATAGGAAGCTCTCAGATTTACCCTTTCTCATTCTTTATTTCATTTCAGGAACATATTGCAAACTTATGGGAATTAATTTGTCCTTATCCTCCTTCTATAGTCCATAAATAGCTAACACATTTGGCCCATATATACTAAAACTATGGGTTGCCATCACGATTTCACTGAATGTCTTATTCAAAGCAGTTGGTCGTAGGGGCTGGACCTTCAAGAAACTACACTTGTCCCTCCACATTTGCTAGGGTTAGGAGCACAACCCCGTGAATATGGAAAGAACACAAATAACAAAACACCATGTTTTTACCTGAGAGGACACCTCTCTAGGGATCTCTAGGTCCTCCAGTGCAATTCTGTGGTCAACATCCGACAGACATTGACCATAGGACTGCATTGGAGGAGCTACAAAGGCCTAGTAGAGTATTCTCTCTAGGAATCTCTAGGTCATTCTGTGCAATTTTTAGGTTATGTTGACCATAGAGTTGCACTGGAGGACCTAGATATTCCTAGAGAGGAACATATTAATCAAATCCGTCAATAATCAAATCCGCAAATATCAAAGCCACAAATATGGAGGGATGAGTGTAATTATATTACCATGGGTTATATCTCTGAGCTCAGGTTTGAGGAAAATGTCCCAGTTCTTCACTGGATCAAATTGTTAGGGGCTGGAAGCTGGAGAAGAAGGAGAAGCCTGCCTACCTTCTCTTCCCTTGTCTTGATCTCCTTGAAGTTTCAACTAGGGTTGACTGGTGACATAAAGGACAGAGCTTTTTCACTATGCTAACTATGCTAGACGTAAGAACCAGTGTAGTGTGGTGGTTTGAGTACAACTTTGGGGATGAGGCTTTCAGTACCCTCAACCATGGAAATCCACTTGGGCAAGAACCATTAAGGGTCTTATATAGGTTCTCGCCTTTGGACCAAATGAGTTGTCCCTTTAAGGAGGTATGCTTTTCATGTGGAAGGGCTGAGATAATTGTAAGGCTTCAGATAGTTTCCACCTTTCACAGGAATAAGTTGTTGATTTGGAGATATCTGAGATGATGCGCAACTCTTTCCCGTTCTGCTTGAAGACACGTGTATCTTTTGAGTAAGCCTCCATGCTCTCCTTTCCAGGATATTCTTCCCTCAAACCGAAGACTGGTTAGAAAAACTAATAATCTGCAGTCCGCTCAGGCATAGCAAATAAATTAACTTGTCCCAAATTAATGGAAAACTGGGTTTTAAGTCTTCTAAATGGGGCTCCTAATTCCTCCATTTCAGGGAGAACCAAGCTAGCATGAAGCGGAAAGTAATCCTCTTAGGAAATCCTGAGATCAGTTTTCTTTTCAGAATCCCATGACACTGTCAAAGATGAAGCACCTTCCAGCCTAAATAAAGTACCCTTGTGTTACAGTCAGCTGGACTTCAATGTAAAGAAGTGCAATTAAGTCCAAGGAGACATAACGGTTTGAGCATTGGACTATGACTCTGGATACCCGGGTTCAAATCCTGGCTTGGCCCTGTAAACTCACTGGGTGACCCTGGGCAAATCACACTCTCACGGCCTCAAAGGACGGCAATGGCAAACCCATTCTGAAGTCTCTTGCCAAGAACACCCCATGATACGTTTGCCTTAGGGTCACCATAAGTTGGAAATAACTTGAAGGCACACAACAACAGCAACTGCCAGATAGAGGTTAAAACTTGAGATGGCTAGTCAGTAGTGTCAATGAGGAATGCATGCATCGTCAGATCTTTGCATAGAAAAACTGGTGGCCTGATTCCATCTGACCATCCTCAGTATGGCTGAGAACTTACTGGAGCAGCATCTGTCTCCATACCCATTTTCATCTCTAGATGAGGCTACCTAAAACTTATGCATCCATGCTTAAGACCAGGGCTGGATTGGGAAGTTAAAATAAGGAGGCATCATCAGTGAGGTTAAAAAAGGGAGTATGGGGAGTCCAGGTGCAGATGGATTCTCCTTTATTTATTTAAACCCAACATATTTTGAGCAGCTGTTCCACTTCAGGGGCGCTGAGAATATAAACAACATCAAGCAGCAAGGCAAATATTTGCACAGTCTTTGATAATGAGACTAATAGTGCAAGCCTATAAGATCTACTCAGAGGTAAATCCCACAGCCTCTCCATCCCTGTCACAGCGTAATCCTTGAGAATAATCACTAGGGATGGGAGAGCTGTCAAAGCCATTTTGACTGGCTTCATCCTTCTTCCATCTCCTCATCTATTCAGTGCCATGTGGAAATCTTATTTTTTTAGGAGGTGGAGGAAAGAGAGGCCTGTGTAAACTTTGTGTAAACCGTTCAGGTGAACATAGTGGTGAATGCACAAGCTAGATGACAAAAGCTTGTTTGTGCATGTTTAGAAAATGCAAGGAGGTTTGCCAGAATCTTCTTCTTGGCTGAGAAAGTGTGTTTTGCCCAAAATCACGGAGTGGATTTCCATTCTCAATGGCATTAAAACTCTGGTTTCTTGGAATTCTCGATCAATATTAAAACCAGTATATTAAGCTAAGCCCTCTACATAACTGTGTACAGAAGATATATCTATGGCCTGATCTTCTATAAGGCAATTCTCTATATTATTAAGTGCATTCTTTCATTGATGGTGAGTCCATGATATAGATGCTAGAACTGGTGCTATACTTTTTCTGTCTCCTTCTCCGATCCGTTTGCCAAACCGCTCTGCCTTCCTATTTTAATGTAATCAGTGATTTACTGGTCATTATAAAGGCAGTCTATTCATTGTTATTGATATACTATCATTAATAACTGCTGCTGTGTTTTTTTAAATATGGTTTTATATGATTAACAATTAAATATAATGATCACAATTAAATATAGCGTCACATAAAATTTAGCTTTTTAAAAGTTCGCTTTGACTAAGGGTGTTCTAGTAAAAGACAAACTACTTTCATGGGTCCTGTTCCTAAAGGACAAATGAAGACTTTTAGGTGAATAAAGAGGAGGACTTGAATTCCATGGCTGCATCCACAGTGCAGAAATAATGCAGTTTGACACTGCTTTAACTGTCATGGATTAATGCTATGGAATTGTGGTGTTTGTAGTTTTGTGAGATGTTTATCCTTCTTTGTCAGAGACCCCTGGTGCCACAGAAAACTACACATCCCAGGGTTTCATAAGATGGAGCCATGACAGTTAAAGGATCTTAAGTGCTGAAAAGTCCTAATCAGAGAAATTCTGGACAGGGATGAGAATCTTCACAGTTCAGGATTAATTCCACACAAAATGTGCACATTTTGTGCACAGGAAGCAACATTTTGTGCACAGAAAACCATATTTACATGAAAGAATATTGATTTTTGTGTGTGCAGAAACTGATGTTTCTTGTATAGTTTGCTGTACAGAAACACCACGCATAAATTTCATGGAGAAATCCCAAATTATGAGTAACCTTGGAGAAAATTACAGATTGTAGTTACTTTCACACAGTGGGAAGGAATTGCTAAAGTTACTTCTTGCTTCCTTTGAGAACGAAATTAGTGAAGAACCACATTCCTAGACGGAAGACGGAAATCTTTCTCATCCATTCTGTCTGACGTTGCAGAATTATTGGGATGATAAAATGGAAAGGAGAAGAGCATTGGGTTCAGAGGGGAAGTTTATACATTTACAAAACCCCAATGTCTATTTATTCTAAGGAACTATTCAAACTAAGATCTGCTTCTTATGTCCTTTGGCGTTTAGCACCACTTCTTAGCACTGATAATGTAAGGGAACCTCTGGATCACTCCACAAATGCAGATGTGTTTGGAAGGAAAAACAAACAGAGGCTAAACAGACGTACTGAGATCTGAGAATTCAATGGGAGGGAGAGAAACAGAAATTAAAGTATTCCATATATCTCTAGCCCTTTCTATAAATATACAAAAATGTTCTTCCCGTCCCCCACTGGGTCAAAGATGTGAACCATGTGGATGTGAACCATGTTTACTGTTAGTATTAGGGAAATGGTGGCATTTTAACAAGTTAAATCATGCCTGGATAAGATCCCAGTCTTGCAAGTTGCCCTCGTTTCCCTGCCAATTGTCCGTGGGAAGAGTCGCGATGGGAAAAGTTCAGATGTTCTCCAGAAGAACTCGCTTCATGGAAAAATAGGGGGGAAAAGAGAGTGGTCATGTTGCCAAGAAAGCTACTGTTGTGTCACAATCTAAGAAGGAAACAAGGGTGTAATGTGAGCAGGCTGCACTCGATGCATATATGTTCTTTTGGAAAGGTTTTCACTATCCAGCTCATCCATTTTAGCATTTTGCTCAGGCTGAGCTTTTCTGATTAGAAAGAACATTGTGGATTTCAATGTCATCAAGTTAAGTGTGGGGGAAAGAATCCCCTTTTAATACATTTTGGAAGAAACAAACAAATAAAGACCTGGTTGAACATTTTGGCCTGATCTGGAATGTCTGCATTCGGTTCAAGTTTTTGGATGAGGAGTTGCCATGCATGCGATGTGGATGGAAATGCACATTTGGTTACACCTCTGGGTGTCCATTCAGTTGTGAAAATTTTCCATTTGACACAATTGTCAAGACACGATGCATTTCACAATCAATAGCACATGGAGAGATTTGCATTATGCAACCCCCATGTTTGATCTTGGCCAAGATGTGCAGGACACAACTTGTTTTAAAGTGGACTCTTATCTTTGGAAAAGGCTTGTAAGCTTGATTGGGTTTATAGGTTCATCATACACTTTGTTTTCAAAGGAAAGAGCAGCTTTCTTGGAACAGCAGCAAACATGGCAACCAAGTGGCAAGATGAAACCTCCATTGAGAATGGTCAAGACTAATTCCGCAAGCCATAAGTTGTTCCTCAGCACTGGCGCATGTTGATCATACGATTGTGATCACATGCTATGATTTCCTCCCAAAACTGTAAAGGAGGACGAAAGAAAGGAATGTGGGGTGAACAAAGTCCTGAAGGTCCAAATACCAGTTGGTATCTCTGGGGATAGAGAACGTATAGTTACCATTGGTGGAGCCATCTATGTCTAGTTTGTTAACCCTCTCCCACTGTTTGGGAGGGATACTGGGGATACATAAATGGCATCCCATCTGTTCAAGCAGTAGAGCACTCCTAGAAACCCTACAGCTCATCCCAGCGCACACTGCAATACTATGTGCTTGGAAAGTAGGGTGAACTAAGTGTGTATAAGCCCAACTGAAATCAGTAGAATGTAACTAAAATGAGGCTAACTTATCCTAATGGATTCATTGGGGCTCAACGCTGCCTCTTTGAGGCCTGGATGGATAGCCATGGCAACCGCATGCCATGGCCTCTGGAAGGACCAAAAAGAACCCAGTTCCTGGCAGGTTCTTTTTGCATCCCAGAAGGGGCGCCACAAGTGCGCTCGCATGCCATGACGATGCCCTTTCAGCAGAGCACCATTTGGGTGCTGCATTGCACGTACATCTTCATGGTGCATGCCGTGTGGATGGGTGTGCGCCATAATGATGCACGGGTGGTGGAACAAGGGCTTGGAGCATGTCGATGCTCACCATAGCTCATCCCTAGTGCATGTACAGCTGGCATAAAGTGCTGGTCTGTGCAGCCCCCAACTTAACTGAGATTGCAGCTACACTGCAGAAATAGGGCAGTTTAACACCACTTTGTAACTCCTGTGGACTGCTAGGATTTTAAGTTTAGCACGGCCTTTAGCTTTCTCTGTCAAAGAGTGCAAATCCCAGTATTCTTTGGAAGGAGCCTTGGCAGTTACAGTGGTGTCGAACTGCACTAGTTCTACAGTGTAGATGCACCCGATGATCCAATTGGTATTCCTTAGAAAATTCTGCCGTGGGTTTCACTTGGTAATTCTTTTCTATGAGGACAAAATAAGGCATTGGGTATTTTTTGTTTCCAGGGTGTTTATGCTGCTCCATTTGGGTATGTGTGTGTGTGTGGGGGGGGGGTGATTGTAGTGAAAATTAAGAATGTGGGAAGATATCTTTTTCCTCTCTATGACATCTCTTTCTCTCTGCATGTGTATGCGTGTGTTTGCATCTTCTCAGGCTTGAGCCAACATTTACGGTACAATTGTGGGAACTGCTTGAACGGTTGGGAACCTCCACTGTTGAAACTCAATGAGCGGCATTGCAATATTTTAAATATTTAGATGTGTAGAATGAGCTGTTGGGAAGTTTCAAAAGCCCTGAAGCCTGACATCATTTCTTTCTCATGTGAAGCTTTTGCTAAGTGAGTAGCAACATGCCTATTTTCTCAATGGCCCCTCCTAAAACTGATTCCTACTATTTCCATACCCCCCAATCATTCAAGTTCTGGACTTGTTTGTTTTCAATAATAAAAGAAAAAAATGGGAGTAAAAATTGGACAGAAGTCAGGAAGCACTGCCAGTCACGGCTTAGAAATTCCCACATGTCAAAAGCTATGCTCAAATCCGCTGGTCTATTTTGGGTACCATCTATCTATCTATCCATCCATCAAGTGTTTTTATAAGCAGACCTATAAGCCTGGCTTTTAATTTTTGTTAAGGAAGGGGCTTATAAGAGAGTGGTGTCTTGTGGTACTGTTTAAGCTGCTTTTAAGAGCATTTTAAGTGCATGTTTTGCACTGTTTTATATGGTTAATAATTTTATTCTATTTTAACATCAGCTCTCTGTGTGTTTTTGGCTATATTGCAATCATTTTGCAATTTGCATTTTTACAAATTTTGTTGTGTTCAGTCCCAATCTTGGGGAAAAGGCGAAATATAAAGATATGATGATGATGATGATGATGATGATGATGATGATGATGATGATGATGATGATGATGACCACTTTCTTTTTTAATGTTAATCTAAGATGCTCATTCCACATCTGAGATAAGCCAGTTGCATCCCCACTAACCCTAGGTTTTATGAAGCACCAGAACAACTTGGAAGAATAGGCTAAAGACCTTGTCAAGCTACAAATCCCAGGACTCCATAGCATGGAGCTACAGCACTTAAAGTCATGTCAAACTTCATTATTTCGACAGTGTAGAGCCACCCCCACAAACTTTTTGTGTGCAGAAAATGTTGGTTTTTGTGCAACATTCAAATTTTGCACAAAAAAGTCCCAAATTGTGAAAATTCTCATCGGTTTCTTCTTGTGTTGTTGACCTTTTTCTGAATATTTTAAAAATATTCTTTCCATCTCTACCTTTAATTAAATGTAGCTCATTAACACTGGACAAAAAAGGCCAGCCACTTCCATAGGAAAACACACCTATGCTTAAGACGCCTGCAAAAATGCAAGGGATGCCAAGTCCCTTGGTGCACCTAAACCGCAACGCAACCACTAAATATCACTATCCAAGAAAATTTGGACTTCGGATTGTGTCCTGCAAGAGCCGAAACCTAGAAATCGTTCCATAAAGCGACTAAATAAAATACCAGGGATTACCGAAATTTGGGGACTGTTTCTTATCTGGGAGCTAAGCGCCTTTGAATTTCAGCAGCGGGAGCATAAAAAAGCCACAGTTATTTATCTGTTGCCCGAACAAAGAGGGCAAAGAAACCCAAGAAACATGGCAGTACAAAAGCTTGAACTTTTTGACCTCTTAGGCCTAAACAGACCGGGAGGACTGTTTGAGCTTGCTTTTTTCCCTCCTTGAGAAACTGCTCTAGGGAGAAACGGAGTAAAAGGGTGACTATTCTTTCCATCGCCTCCCACCCAGCGCTTAAGAACTGAAAGACCAAGAGATCTTACAAGTGGGGATCAATGCTGAGAAAAAGCAAGTCTGACATTCATTTTCAAGGTAATATAATTTTTCTCCCCCTTTTACAACGAAGGCGAAGAGGAGGACGGCTGTTGTAAAGATCTTAATTCTTTAAAATTTAAAAGCTAATTTTGTGTCTTTTTAGTCCATTTCCTATGCAGCCAGAAAGAATTTATTAACTGACTTCTGGTGTTAAATGGAGTCCTAATGGGCAAGTACAACAATTCAACAGGTGCCAAGGAGAAATATAGAGACATTATATCAATATTAATCTTAGTAGCTTCTCAATGAATTCCTACAGGGTTTTAATTGCTGGGTGACAGGCAGAAAAGGGACGCCATATGATTGTTTCTACACTGCATGCTTAAAATGGTCGCCAAGCCAATCTTTGGCCCAGGGAATCATGGGAATAGTAGTTCAGTCCCTGGGTATTTAATTTTTATCACAAATAATTCTTAGCACCATTGCTAAACTATAATTTCTTGCAAGGCATCTATGGCTGCACTCGCACTGCAGAAATAAACTGCCTTGACACCACTTTAGCTGCCATGGTTCAATGCTATGGAATTCTGGGATTGGTAGCTCTGGTCTGGTGCCACAACAAACTCCCGGTCCCAGAATTCCATAGCATTGAATTATAGCAGTTAAAGTGGTGTCAAACCAGATTATTCCTACAGTGCAGCCTGTCAGAATTAAACAAGCAAAAACAGATGTAGTCTTGTATTGTAACCTACCCTCCAATATTTCATAAATAACAACAACTACAGTAATAATAGTAATAATGATAAATACACATTTATAGCATCTCCTTTCTCATTCCAAGAATTATTTAATTAACCCATTCTGTTTTGCTACTGAAAACTGGTGAAGGATGTATTCTTCCTGAAATGGGCAGTATTTATTTCTAAGGATGCATCTACACTGTAAAAATGATGCCGTTTGTTACCACTTTAATTCCATTGGCTCCATCCTACAGAATCCTGCGATCTGTAGTTTTGTGTGGGCACCAATGCCCTTTAGCAGAGAAGGCTAAAAGACCTTGCAAAATCACAAATCCCAGGATTTCATAGGATGGAGCTACAGCACTTAAAATGGTGCCAAACTGTATTATTTGTACAGTGCAGATGCACCCAAAGCCAGGTGAAAAGTAATGCTATTTCCGCGCCCCATCCCACTGGTCATTTCCATGTCATTGGGGTCATGAATATATTTAGTTTCAATCAAAGTTTAAAGGTGCTATCCCACATTGGGGTTATGATAGAGTACCTTGGATAACACCGTTAAAATATCACCATTAAAACAAGGAATCAAACCTAAAGTGGATGCACTGCTGTACTGATGCAGGAGCTATAAGCCATCAATGCCTGCTATTTTGCTTTCCTTCTTGGGAACAGCTTTCCTTAAGAGTCAGATTCTTATGGAGAGAGTCATTTTTGTTCAGACAAAACCTCAAATGGTAGCTCTCCTGGTTCCGTCAACCATATTCGAGCTCATGTTTCCCTCCCCACAGATCAGGAAGTTTAGCTTTCTATCTGGGACTTAGCACACCCCTTAATGGGGAAATCTGAGAAGTCCCGGGCCAGAGCATGGTGAGCCTGATATACACAGGCCTAGCACATGAGAACATGACTAAGTGATAAATCTTGACAGGTTTACAAAACAGAAGGAAACTCTCTTTGCCTCTTAAGGCAAAGGAAGGCCTCCCGTGCGGTTCGACATCTGCATGCTCAACAGGTGGCAATTATTCTGTTGAGGAATTGGAACACTAAAACCATGGTGGCAAATTAAAAGGGTTGCTTATTTGTGTCTCTGCTCCATCCATGATGACAGAGGAAGGTGGCATTTTCGAATGTTCTATCTCCAAACAGTCTAACCATTTCAAAATGGTTTCGCCTCCATTGGCAATTGGATGAATTGTTGCTTCTTTGATGGCAGCCCTGTCCCATCAAAGAGTTATTATGAGCTTCATTGTTGTACATTTGCCGAAAGGCTGCAGTTGAATATGCTCCACGAAGGCCCTCAGCCCCGAGCCAAATGAATAACAGTCCTACTGTGTTGTTGGAGGGGATTGCTTCCATAAACATGCTCGCTCACACCCTGTTCCCCCAAGATCCGAGCGTTTCTCAAATGTCGCAGCGTATTTTGGAATGAGACACAATTTACTGCCTCTCTGGGCATATCAACCTACATTCTTCATTGGTTTTGAAAAAAGGTTTTTAATGTTATGGCTTTACTCCAAATTTCAAGATGTGTGGTTTGGTCTCTCTCTCTCTCTCTCTCTCGGTGTGTGTGTGCTTTCCAAGGAAGGGATTTATGACTTTGGCATGGGAAGCAACCACACAATCTGGGCTCCTTTTCAGAACAATGATATGGCATCATCAATGTTACTGATATGCTTCGGAGGTAGACCACAACAGGACACTGTTTGAAGCACCTATGACACTACCGCAATAACTTTTTGCCCTAGTATGCAAGGGGACCTAATAGCACATTTGAGACTAACTGTGTAGAAGAAGTAGTGCATGTGTTGAGGTAGATTTGGTCTACTTCCCCAGCTGTTCCAGTGCATCATCTTCATTGGTAGCCACTTTTCAAGGTCTTGGGCAAAAGAGGAGCCTTCAGAGGTGCCTCCAGTATTTCACCTTTCCATTCCTCATTTCTTGCTCGGCTCCTCCTTCCTTCCTTCCTTCCTTCCTTCCTTCCTTCCTTCCCCCCCTCTTTTCCGCATTATTAGGCTGACCTTCTGTAAGCTCAGAAGGAATTAGGAGCAGTGATAAGTATTTTCCTTTCCAGGGTTTCTCTACTCTTAAAAACAAACAAACCTCAAAACATGTTTCTGATCATTTTTTAAAAAAACATTTTGAATACCCCACTTGAAACCTGTTAAGAACATCAGCTCATATTCCCTGAAGAATTCTGTCTTGATATGTGTTGGGATAAATAATTCCCCATCTCCTCCAGAATAAATTTTGTTGCACTTATATACTTTGTCCGTCTCAGCTTCAGGGGTTGCTTGTTTTTAATGGTATTCTTGAACATGGTGCCTCCAATTCTCAGGAGTAACCATCTCCTCCAGTCTTGTCTGCATGGGCCAAATAAACTGCCCTCCCTGTATTCTCTTCAGGGGGAGTCTGGATGAACCAGGACCCAAATTCTAGTTCTGGTGCAAACAAGTCGGACGATGTCCAGCATGTTCAGCACCAGAACCAGGGTATAAGACTCTTAACACACATTTTGAAAATGTACTTTTTACTCCAGATCTTCTGGGAAGATCTGTAGCCCTCTATTCCTATGCTGGGGTGGCTGTCTCCATGGATGTTCCACTAAGCCACCTTGTGCACCCGCTACTATTGCCAGTCTCTTGTTCTGAACTCAGAACAAGGTGCCCAGAAACCTACAGTGGTGGCAGAGATGCCAGCTGGCTCAGTGGTTCATGCATGTGAACTTCTGCCCCAGCATCATAATCGAGGGCCATGTAATGGGGAAAGGTTGGGACAGTTCCAGAATTGGGATACTCTGGGATGCCCCTAAGTATCCTGGCCCATGCAGACAAAAACCCCTTCTATGCCTGCAACACTTCATATTTTTCAGTCCCACAAATCCCAGCAGCCCTCGCCACTAAAACCAATGCTGAGGGGATTACCGAAGTGGCAGGTCAAAAACATCTGGAGAGCCATGGCTGACCATCCCTCCTCTATACAAATGTGAAAGCAATGTTGGAGAATGGGATAGTGCCTCTTCCAATTGCTCAAACACTTGGAGAAGTCACTGGTGGAGATGGACAATCAGGAAAAAGGGCACTTGGGAACTGGCAGCAGACCACAACAGGTGCTTTAAAATGGAGGACCCTTTGATTTCTCTTGGGCTTGCCATGACTTATGTTTGATTCCAGCTTACAAGAGGCATTTTCAGGCTTCTGGATCCTTTCAGGTCTTATGGTTCTACATCTACATGCCGGCTGACGAACTGGCTTCCTTCGATTCAGCAACAACACCATTAACAAACAGAAAATAGTTCCCCAGACAACAGCTTTAAGGGGGTTTACAAGATGAGATTTACTCCACTGCAACCCACTGTAGCACCAAAGGAGCATATTAGAAATAAATAGAGCAAGAACAGGCCTAAATGGCTTACATCTCACAGCAATGCAAGGATAACTGTACTTTATTTTATTATTATTGTCTGGAAATACTTTTTTGGGGGAAGGGGGAGATGTATTGTTTCTTACACAAAATATTATGAGGAGTCAGCCAGTAGTGTGGACATCTTCCTTATCTTTCTCATGCTGACCTTTTTAGGTGCCTGTGTGACAAGACAAATAAGATATTTATTTTTGGGTTGGAGGGCTTCTAGACTGAGTCCCTCCCAAAGCTAGAGACTGATGGTATTGGAACATTTCTATGTTGAATTGTTGTGCATGTGTTGAGGAACATAACCTGGTGATTGGGCACCCATCTTGATTGGAGAATGGCCCATATTCAGTCCTTGATACCTTGTCCTTCTTTGCTGTTGTGACATCTGGTTATCCTGGAAAGAAAAGGTCAACAACCATCAAGTTAGCTTGTTGTGATGTGTGTCTTGTAGACTTTGAAGGAGCTGTCCAAAGTTCAGCACCCCTGACATGGAAACCATAAGCTATGTCTGGTTGGATTTATACACTGCTTCCCAGACTCTTCATTTAGCAATTTCACTGATGGGTTTCTTTCTACTTCACACCAGCTTGGACATTGCACTTGAGACCTTGCAAACAGGATCAGGTATACTCCCTTAATGTTGATGTCCTGGTTTCAGCCACTATCAGAAATGTAATAGCACAGCTGCATTCAGTGCATTATTTTCACCCGTTCCTAGCCATGTTGACACGTTTCGGTTTTCATACACCAAGATCTTTGGACTACAACACCCATACACTTCCTTGAGTCCAGTGATTTCCCAGCTCTGGCTGTCCAGGTGTTTTGGACTTCAGCTCCCAGAATCCCAGGCCATTAGCCAAAATGATTCAGCCTTCTAGGTATTGAGGTCCAAACACCTGGAGGACCTGAATTTGGGGATCACTGCCCTGGTCAGTATAGCCGGTTGCTATTCTGGCTAAGGGGTTTTGGGAACTATAGCCACAAAAAGTAATGCTTCAAAGCTTTAGCATTTAGAATATCTGCACACAATCATTTGCTCTACAACTGAGCTTTGCTATTTCGTTAATATAAATGCAGGCCCTAGTACAGAAGGCACTTCCAGTGGCTGGGACTAGACTTGGTGAATAGCTAGGGAAAGTGTGTGAAATCCAAACCCATCCTTCCCTGTGTTCATATTGGTGTACAAAGTATATATTTACAAAGACCATACAAATAAAGAGTTGACTGGAATGCACCGTTTACCTGCCTATGGACCAAGCAACGCATCAGTCCAGTTGTAGTTCCAAGGGGAGTGATAGATTACATACATTTGCTGCTGACTGCATTCACCATATAGGCCATGATGTACGGAAAACTTAGTTTGGTGGGTCAAAAATTGGACAGGCCAAATGCCTGTAGCAAATGTATACACCAGTGTAAACTCTAATGATTTATTCTTGTCACTTAATGTGTAGAGGCATCTTGTAGCACCTTTGAAAGTAACTGAAGGAAAGAGGTTGGCAGCATGAGCTTTCATAGACTTGAGTCTACTTCCTCAGATGCATTAGCTTGTGATGCCAACTTCTTTATTTCAGTTAGTCTCAAAGGTACTACAAGATCTCTTTACATACTCATTCTACAGACTAACATGGCTATATCTTTGAATTCCTGTCACTTAAGATGGTTTTAAACATGTCTTTTCTTCCCCTTCCCCAAAAAGACAAATGTAGATATTATCGGATCAATTACGGCCTGAGAAAACGGTATGCCTTGCTTTAATTCACTCACTTTGGATTGCTGTGTTTGTCTAATGGTGCTAACAAAGTTTTACTAAATGGAACATACCCGAAGCTGCCGTCAATTGGGTATCCTGCGCAAATCCGCTTGCTGATAAAAGCTCCCTGGAGGCTAGCAAGCCCTCTGTCACATCCCTGAATTGAGCCGTGTGAATGGATGGCCGGAAAAACCCAGGAGTATCGCGTTGCAGGAGAGGCCCCGTATTTATTTATTTCGTCTTCCCCCCCTCGCTCTTTGCACACACGTCTGTGTAACCGACTCCAGTGAATGGCCCCTTTTGGCTCAGGAGTTCTGAACACAAGAGAAACAAGATAAATTCCTTCGAATTCTAATTGGAGAACAGTTGACTTAATTGGTGCCCATTTGGCAGACAATAGGAGCAGAGCGGTGGTTGGCTCCAATGGCACCCTGGGGGGATATAGCCTTGCAGCGGGCCAGAAAGCTCCCAGGGACAGACTGTTTCCGGAGAAGAAATCAGGAGACCAATGTCGGGATTAACCTCCCAACTGTCAAGCTTTATTAGCCATAATCAGGCGAGATATATCAAGGGTTAAACGCAGGAAACTACACTGACAATAGAGACATATGTCTCTTTTAGGAAAACAAGGGGGGCAGGTTTATAATAAAAAAGCTTTTATCAGCCACACATCTTTCTCCATCACAGAATCATAGGATCACAGAGTTGGAAGGGGCCTCATGGGCCATCAAACCCAACCTTCTGGTCAATACAGGATTTCCAGCTATGGCATCCCCAACCTCTGTTTGAAGAGATCCAAAGAAGGAGACCTCACCACATCTATAGGAAGCTGGTTCGATTGCCACATCACTCTTGCAGACAAGAGGTTTCTTCTGATGTTCAACTGAAATCTACTGTGTTGTAACTTCAGATCATTAGATACCCTTTGGGGCAGAAGAGAACAAGCTTGCCCCCTTCTGTCTCTGTCAGCCCTTGAGGTGTTTAAAGAAGGCACTGATGCCATCATCCCACAGTCCTCACTTCACTAAGCTGAACATGTACAGCTCTTTCAACCTTGCCTCATATGTTTTGTTTTCTCTACCTCTTACTATCCTTGTTGCTCTTTACTGAACCTGTTTCAACCTGTCTATATACTTCTTAAAATACAGCACCCAGAGCTGTACACAGTCCTCCGGATGAGATCTGACCAGGACAGAATATAGTGGGATTATTACTTGACTTGGAAACTATGACCCAGTACAGACAGGAGCTTTGCACCAGACAGGGGCTGAAATTAGGCCTCTGAAGGGCTGGGCGTCCATATGCACCTAGCCCTACTTTCAGTGTGTGGGTGCCATCATTCTGTGCACCTGTCCATACTGGGCGCACGACAACATCTGTGTGGCGCAGCACCAAACTTCATGGCACCATGCGGACGTCATTGTTGTGTATGAGACCGCCAATGGCACCCTACGCATGACCTAAAAAGAACCTGCCGGGAGCGGTCTTGCTGCCCCTTTCTGCCCCCCTGTGCTTCCAATAATGTAGGCTAAAATAGTAAATTCACCTTCTTTGCAGCAGCATCACTTTGTTGCCTTATGGTCAACCTCTGATCAAAATAGTCCAAAGGACCTTTTCTCATGTACAATCCCTGAGCCATGCATTTTCCATCCTATGCCTGTGCATTTGGTTTTTTCTGGCCAAAACAGAGAATTTTTCAGAATCTATTCATTTCCATGCCACTAATTTTTGCCCAATTTTCTAGTTTATCTAGTTGAACAAGTTTCTTTGGAATTATATTCTTATATTCCAATGTGTTAGCCATCTCTCTCAGTTTCCTGTCTTCTACAAACTTGATAAGTATTTTCTCTACCATATCGTCCAAGTCATTGATAAAAAAAATGTTGTAGAGCAATAGCCCTAGGATAGAATCATGAAGAACTCCACCTAAGACCTCTTTTCAGTTTGAGGTGCAGCCACAGATGATGACTTTTTGAGCATGTTTTCCCAACCCGTTATGGATCGAACTGACAATCTTTCCATCCATCCACATTTAATCAGATGGGCACTGAATATCTCCTTGAGCTTTACTTTTAAAAGTACTTATCCTGATGTAACAAGGTTACACAAGCAGCTGTCCCCAACAGAACTACAGCCTTGAGTATATGCAAAAGCTGATTGATGCTCTTAAAATCTTATCACTTTTTAAAAGTTTATCAAGCTAAGACAAATAAAAGAGTGAGCCAGGATACATGCCAGTTCCTTAGTCACAACAACCCCTGTTTTTTTGCCTTTTCAATATCTAAATATATTCCTCTATAAAAATTTTAATGCTCATTGGCTTATTTTTCCTTAACTACATTTCTCTTTTTTTGGGGGGGGGGGGAGGAGAAGGCAACCTTTTCATGATTCAAAATAGAAACAAAATGACCTCCAGGTCAGACATTTCCAGCCAGATAATGACCAGCTGGATTAAAAGTCCGCAGCCATGCCTCCGGGTGTACAACCCCAGCAGACAACCATTAACAGCGAAGGGGATTCCACCGCTGTCAAAAATTATTGCTTTAATTATGAAGATGGAGCTCAACTAGACACCAGAATCCATCAGCCAACTCCCCAACCTTTGGCCAGGTACCTGTTTTTGGAGAAATACCAGTCTGGAAATATCAGAATTCACTAAGCCCAGCACACCTCATTTCCTAATAACAAGCATCAGATAAAATGCTGAGAGAAAGACAACTCTGGCTGTTGCTATGCCCTTCTTTTATTGGTTAGTAAATTGTCAAACACAGGCCAGACTCCTGTTGTTGCCTTCCATATGTGCAAATAGAGATATGGGGCATGCTTGTTCAGTGTAGAACAGCTATATTCTATCTGAGGTTATGGAAGCAGAGTTTTACATTTGGTCCCATTGCACATGGATGTACGTCATGCGTCCATGCACATTGTTTGTTGCAAACTGCTGTGACTTTATACATGCTCTTTTTGTGCATTGTGCATGCAGATGAGCATGCAAACTAGACATTGCAAATTCACCAGGGGGGTGACGCTGCAGAATACCTGCATAATTCCATGAACTTTAAATTATAATCTGTCTCCTTGGTGAAGGTTCTGGAGCATGGATATCTGGTGGCTTCCGTATCAGTGGGAGAGGTGAATCCACACAGGGTTTTAGTCTGAGTTTGATTTTAATTTAGCCCAAAAGAGCTACCCAAGCTTTGTCAAGAAGATACTCATAGAATACTCATAGAATCATAGAGTTGGAAAAGACGTCAAGGGACATCAAATCCAACTCGATTCTGCCATGCAGGAATACACCATGAAAGCACTCCCAAAAGATGCCCATCCAGCCTCCATTTAAAAACCTCCAAAGAAGGAGACTCCACTGTTTTCTGAGGCAGTGTATTCCAGAAAGCTCTCACTGTCAGGAAGATCTGCCTAATGTTTTGGTGGGATCTCTTTTCCATTGCTCTGGGTCTTATTTTCTGGAGCGGCAGAAAATAAACTTGCTCCATCTTCAATATGACATCTCTTCCAATATTTAAACAGGGCTATCATTTCACCTCATCCAGTTGAGGAAAATGAGAGGGGACGCCATTTTGGGTTGTTGTCATTTTCCCTGCAAATCACAAAAGATCTCGCAATTGCCCCCATAGAAAACATAGGGCAGGTCATATAATATATAGCTCTCTGTGCCTTCAGTATCTTCTTATCGTTCCTTCTCTCTTGACACCCACATATCCTCACTTTACCTAACAAGGGCAAAAATCTTCCCATAATATAGGTTTCTCTATGTACTTGACAAACTATGTTGCCACACAACATCACCTTTCATGGAAAGCTTGGCTCTTATGAGTGAGATGCAAAATGATATCATCGAAGCCCAGGTGATGAGGAAGGACCGGTTTGGTGACCTACACTGAAGTGTACAAGTGCATGTTTTTTCCTTGCTTCTTCCCACAATGTGCATTGTACCAGGAAAGGGTGAATACATGGAGTTAGTAAAGTGAAAAGCCCATGACAGAACCGGCAGCAACCTTGACCTTTAGAATGGAAGCTTGGCAAGATCTGTTTTGATCTGCATTCACCTGTCTGTCTTGGCCCCTTTCCCCAAATGTCAGTCAGAGGAAGTTGAGCTTATATAAGAGGTGAAATGACCTTGTGGGCAAAATACAGCCCTATTCTTAAATATGGTTCTTTCAACTCCTATTCATTTCCATGTCACAGAAACTTAGGGGAGAGATTGGACTTTCCTACCTTGGAAATCCTTGGGCAGGATCTTTAGAGGACCACTTTGGAAGCAAAGAATTCAGTGAAGACTGTTTCTTTGTTTAACTAGGGCTACATCTGCATTGTAGAAATAATACAGTTTAACAACACTTGAACTGCCGTGGCTCAGTGCTATGGAATTCTGGGATATGTAGTTTTGTTATATAGTTAGCCTTCTTTGCCAGAGAGCTCTAGTGCCACAACAAATTACAAGGATTCCATATCATTGAGCCTTGGCAGTTAAACTGGTGACAAACTGCGTTGTTTCTGCACTGCAGACGCAACCATAGTTGAAATTGCAACAGGGTCTCAAAAAGCCGATTCTCATTTATGACCCTTCAGATATAGCAAGCACATCCTTCGGGTCTAGGCTATAAAATCCCATTAGCTTCTAGTCATGGTCATATATTCTTACATCTGTATTTTGTTTCTGTTCCATTCCTACACTAATGTAAGATTAATATTTCTTTCTTTCTAATAGAAATTTGCAAAATAGGAATTTAAAAGAACATTTTCATTTAAAAAGTATTTTCTGACAAAATGTTATTTTCATGCCTTTATTTAACCACACCCCAAATCTGTATTTTCATGCATTCAGGGGTAGTTGGTGGCTTTAACGTTAGCAGGAAAGTGAATCTGCTTTGGGTTCTAATCCAAAATTGAGCAGAGACAGACAAGCTGCAAAGGTCTATCTTCAAACTAGGTTCATCGAAACACTGAATCATAGAGTTGGAAGAGACCTCAAGGGCCATCAAGTCCAATCCCAAGACACAACCCAAGCACCCCTAACATATGGCCATCTAGCCGAATGGTTGAGGACTTGACAGGGTTCAAATTCCTCAAGCATCTGTACCTCGAGTAACATGAGAAATCAGCCCATGGTCTCAAGACAATACGGGACGTTATTTGAAATGTGTGAGAGCGCAAGCCACTTCTGATTCAATAACTTCCGTTTATCTCTAATTCATGCCTGTCCTGGCACCGCTGTAGATCACCTTATCTCTAGTCCCTGCATCTCTAACATGGAAACTGTGCTCCAGCGTAGCTTGTCAGTTTTATGATCTGTGGACATATTTAACCAAAGCTTCTACAAAGGTGGTCCGGGAGGAATTCCAAGGTGGGGAGGTGGAGAGAAGCCCACATCAACAACCCAGCATTTCAGACGGCAGGCAGTGTATAACAATTCCCTTATTGACTGGTCTAATCTTGTATAGTGTAATCTAATAATAAGCCCCTGTTCCCAGCGGCAGCAGTGAGTAGATATTGTAGTGTTCAAACCAGTTTTATTCCATACTTTGGAACTTATTAAATATAACAAAATTGCCTTGGTAGTTGAGACGTACCAAAAACCAAATTCGACACTAATGTGGTCAAGGATGTGACAATTAGAAAGGCACTGAATTGTCACACTTTACTTTTTTTTCCTGCCCCCTTCCCCTATTTTTTTAAAGGTGGATAAAGGGGCATAATTATCTGACACAAAACCTCAAGTTAATACTTTTGTATTCTTCTTTTGTGCTAAGAATTCTTCTTTTCCTCCTGTGTTGATGTCCTGATGCTTTTAAAAACGGCAATCGGGGATCATATAACAAATGTGATGATTCTGCATGACAATATCAGGTCACTAAGAACAAAGCCAAAGTTTTGCCCTCTGAGCTTATATTGTGAGGAAAGAGAAAATCTGTTTCAGCAAAGACTTGGCCCTAGCAAAAGAGATGCTCTCCAGTTAGTAGTACATGGGGTGTGCAAAACTGGAAGCATACTTTCAGTAGTTTGTGCATTGGGGTGCACATTTGAATTGTGGGAAACTCAGACTAAACATCCTGAAGGCATGAGATCCTGTCTGATCTTGTAGACCAGGTTCATATTTGGAGAGGATAGCCTCCTCTGGGTATTCATACCCGAAGAAATGCATGTGGTCTTTAAATCAACAGGTAACTTGAAGGCACAGCCACTACTCCCACTAGTACTAAATTGAAATACACATACTATTTTAAAGGAGGGGAATAAATTCCAATGCAAGCAGTCACACAAAAGTTAATATGTGCAATGCAAGTGGGATAAGTGCCAAGGCACAACGGCTCATTTCCCTTAGTACAGCCATCGCTCATTTTGGGAGCAAAAATGAAGCCAAATAAATATAGAGTGGTTCTACCTTTTTGTTGTGCTCTGTTAGTATGGAGCATCGTTTTCTGAACAGTAGCCCAAATGTCTCCTTGATCATTCTCTTGCGTCAAATGTATGTAACAAGTGAATTTGTCTTTGACATATAAGTCTACTCTTCTTCCTTTTCTTTGCCATCTCTTATTTTTGAACAGATGATATCCTTCAGTTGTTATACTCCAGTCATGAGAGTCATTCCATCAAATCTCTGTTATACCTATAAAGTCATATTTACCTTCCTGCACTAGAACTTCAAGCTTGTCTTGTTTGTTTCCCAAACTCTATGGATTGGTGAATAGATCTAAAGATTCTTTCATTTTATATCTCTCTCCATCCTTGATCACTTACCGTACTCATTCAAAATCAATATATATTCAATATTTATTCACATGTTGCATATGGACGCAACTTTACTTCCCTGGAATAAGAGACTGCTGCAACATTGTAATGCATACTTATATTACAGAATCTTTGGAAATATATTAAATCCTTGGAATGCCTGTTTTGGGGCTTATAAGAGGAAGTCTGGAATTTCATACTTGAGTCACATTGTGCAGCTGGCTTGTGTCATTTGCAGTCCCTTTGCTTGGGAAAAACAACCACGTAGTCCATGGTCGTACCTTCTGTCTGTCAATATATCAGTCAGCAGCTTAAGGGCAAGGAGTGCCATTGTTTTGTTCCCTTGCTTGGGACGTTTAATCCTCAGAAATGAAACTCTTAGATTCCCCAAATATTTGATATCAAAAGCTACTTAATATCAAATAGGCAAAGAATTACAGCTGCAAATTCCATGGAAATAATGGGAATTATGAAGTTGTCTGAAGCTGGAGTTGTCTCACCTGTCACTTCTTTTCCCAGATCTGGCATGAGGAAAGGCCAGGTGGCTGGATCTGTGCTCCTTTCCTACCTCACAATCCTGGTATTGTGAGACCACTGAATGGCACCTTGGACCAGAACCAGCTGGATACTCCGATTGCAGCCGCTCCGATTGCCTGAGTGCAGATGGGGCGAGATACCAATAAATTTTATTATTATTGATTTTAATATTATTAATACTCAAGCTGTACCCCACTTCTTCCGGAAGCCAACAGCAAACCCAAACAACCTGCATCAAGAGGCTAAGAAACTCTCCTCCAAAGCAGGAACTGCTGATTCTAGGAGAAACAGTGAGGTCCAGCCTAAGTGGCCAACTGGCTCTTGCCCATCCAATATGCATCCAAAGAGAATTGCTAAAGCTCCACACACAACAGTACAAGGTAGATTGAAAAAAATATAGGATGTGCCATAATAACTCTAAGGCGAAGCTATCATAGGATTTTCTGGAGCTGAGAGCGTGGATTCACCCATGTTTACTCAGTGGGCTTCAATGGCCAATGGAGGGACTTGCACCCTGGTCTCCAGCGTCATACTCCATTGCTCAAACCGTAACACCACAATGGCTACCCAGGGTAAACGGCAACTAGCAATTGCTTGCGCTGTCTGTAAGGTGGATGGGTGAGTGTACCAAAGAGAGCTGAACAGAGGCAGAAAGAATGGCAGAGTACACTATAAGCTTACCATTCCACCCATTCTTCTCACTACCTTGTGCCATACACCAGAACACTACCCTTAATCCCCTGCCCCATCTCTACTCCTAGAGGCCAGAAAAGATTACCTTTGCTGTACAGGAGCAGGTCCAAATTCCCTTTGTACACTGAGACAATACAGAGATTCATTGGCAGGTATACCATAAGTTATACAATGGTAGCATTCAGCAGAGGAGCAACACAGTGCAAACATCCTATAACTACACGTATGTCAATGTACACTATGATGTAAGGAACTTGGCATCAATCAATTAATCAATCAAATAAATGAGGCCGCTGTCTATATTCTTAAATGTTATGCCTAACAAAGGGCCCAAACAGACAGGCCAAAATAAAGGTGCTTCGGGTCACTTTGGAGGTATGCTGTTTAAATGCTGCATGCATCCTAAGAGGACGGGAGCCATACTAAAGCCACTCTCCAGTCCTAAGGATTGGAGCGTGGCTTTGGCACAGCTTCTGCCCTCTTAAGATGTGTGTGTCATTTAAACAGCATACCTCCAAAGTGACCCGAAGCACCTTTTTTTTTTGGCCTGTCTGTATGGGCCCATAATGTTCAGAAGCCTTGTCTTTATTCATGCAGCTTCTATCAGGAGACTCAAACAAAATCCATCCTAGAAAACGTTGGCATGCTGTCACCAAGAGTAACGGAGGAAAATTAGTTGAACTTGGTTCTTATTGAAGTGCCCATTTAAATTTCCCCACTCATGAAGACTTTGTTCATTGGGAATTGAACACCTAAGCATTGGCATGCCTTTCCTCAACCTTCGGATTCTCTCAAATTCTCCCCATCGATTTATAACCTTTGGGGGGAACAATATCTTAATTTGCCATGCTTTCTGATCAGTTAGGCTTTCTTTTCCTTTTCTTTCTTCCTTCCTTTTTCTTTTTTCCAGGGCTGGAGTAACACAGCATGCCACATGTTTTCCTAACAAATTGCATTCGGACACTTTCCGACACTTTCATTATTTTAACTGAGGTAATAATTAGTCACTGTCACAGGAGAGAGTTGGGTTGTGCAAATCAGAATAAATTTACCTTGCCGTCGCAGCAGCCACAAATGAAGCAATAAATTAGACATCGCAAATTTTTACGGACTTAGGAGATCCCCAAATCTGGAATTGCTACCTGTATTTGGAGAGACGGAGCCACAATTGTTTCCTTACACACACACCATCTCTTGGTATTTCAAGGAACAGCATAAAGCAATGTGACATTCCCAAGGGATAAAAACCTTGCACAAGTGACAACACAAATGCAAAGAGAAATATTCAACAATAGACAGTTGTTCTCAGAAATGCCCTTACTTGATTCTGGTTTTCGTAGCATAAACAAGACATAGACATAGTAGCTGTTTACTAGGCAATCTCTTTGTGCTGTACTTGCAGTTGTCGCTCTTGTTGTTGTGTGCCTTCAAGTCGTTTATAGCTTATGGTGACCCAAAGGCAAACCAATCATGGCGTTTTCTTGGCAAGATTTGTTCAGAGGGGGTTTGCCATTGTCATCCTCTGGGGCTGAGAGAGTGTGACTTGCCCATAGTCACCCAGTGGGTTTTCATGGCCAAGCTGGGATTCGACTCCTGATCTCCAATGCTCAAACCACTACACAAGGCTGGCAGTGCAGTTGCGCTTTTAGTGATATTTACCGTAGATCCATTGGGATTCGGTCCAAACTAATTTATATCCCATTGAATTCAGTGGTTCTTCTTTAAGAATGACTGAGTATCATACTATTTTGATACCACTTGAACTGCCGTGGTTTCCTCCTATAGAATCTGGAGATTTGGACATATGATTATAGAGTTCTCTAGTTCAGTGTTAGAGCACTCTGGCGGATAATGCTAAGTACTTCATGAAATTACAGATTCCAGAATTGCATAGGATGGAACCATGTCTGTTAAAGTGGAAAGCTATATATTGACAATGCCTGGAAGCCGGTTGGTTCATCCCAACTGGAGTAGATCCATGGAAGCCATTGTTAAATGGTAAGTCAACACATAAGTAAATTGAATATCTTCCGAGGCTTTAATTTAGGTGGGACTAGCAATAGGCTTTAGGCCAATGTGTTTGGATTCTGAAATGGTTTTAATTTTAGATCCGTTCTGAAATCTGAAACAGTATAGGCATGTGTTTTAAAGCCTTGAAGGTTTCTCCCTCAAATACTGCATCTGTCTCATTTTGTAACAGCAGCCCAAACCTGACAAAACCTAAAAGGCAGCTAGATTAGGTCACAGTATTATTATAAACAGATACTAGAAGGGGGCAAAAAGAGTCTCATAGATAAAATAAATGTAAAGTGAGCCATGTTATATTCCGAAGGTGGATTTTCAGGGGCACTTGCTAGAGAGAGAGAAAATATTAAATGGCTGCTGAGTTCCTTATTAAAATGAAATGCATCTCTTACGGAGGCCGTCAGGGTTCAGTGTCCTCCTTCACCTGCCCTTATATCTCCACCGTTTGTACAGATTAAATACCCAGGATATCTCTCAGATGTAAAAGTGCATCTAATGTGAAAGCGCTACACCGGCTCGTAAAATCTATTAAAGTCAGTCAGATGTTCCTGTCGGAGCAACATGCCGCTCATTGTCTTTGGGCCGTCGCAGTGAAGCATGGAGGACTGGCTTTGAAAACCTGATTAAAACAATCTGCCCAAAGTAAAGGACCTCCTTACAACACAAGGCAGACTGCAGCAGACTGGAAAAGGTTGCGTCGAGGCCTTGTTTAAACACACAAACATACACACACACACACACACACACACACACACACCAGTCTGGGTTTGCATAAAGGAATGTGAGAACCTATTGCCAAAGCATGAAATTGTGGAATATTTGAAATACTGGATATATTATCCGCCTGCCGGTGCCAGGCTTGCATTTAAATGGGTGAGAATTTATGTTAATCTTTTTGCAAGAATATACAAGCATTGGGAAAAGTTACTTTGGGGGTGACAGCTAGGGGATTTTGGCAAACGTCACCTGAAAGTAACTTTTCCAAGCTCTGGAATCCATGATGACGGATGGGAAAACTTCCCAGTCCTCAATTTTACTGAGATTCTCTGAATCCCATCTGTATTTTCTCTTCTTCTATGTTTCATAACAAGTCATGATAATTTGTGAGGGTTCTTACTTAATTCTTGCATGTGATAATGGAATGAGTAACGATTTATATTGCAATTTGTACCTTATGTATTACAGTGCATGCTTTGTATGCAAGAGGTCTCATGTTCATTCTCTGGCATCCTACCTGGAAGTCTGGGGAGGCAATCCCAGTAAGTGTAGACAGTCTTGGGTCCCACTTTGAGAGAAAGGCGGAATAAAAATAAAATTAATAAAATTAAAAATCAAGAAAGGTGGGAAACACTCAACCATGGACCTGACTAATAAGGCAACTTCTTATAACCACCATCAGAGACCTTAAAGGAAGGTTGCTTGCTATGACAGTCTTGAGCTAGATGGACCGGTGATCAGTGTGGCGTAAAACCACTTTTAATTTGCGCTGCAAAAATAATGCAGTAACTGCCATGGCTCAATGCAATGCCATGCCTCAATGCTCAGTGCTAAGGGATCCTGGGATTTGTAGTTTTGTGAGATATTTAGCCACCTCTGTCTGAGAACTCTGGTGCCACAATTACAAACCCTACAATTCCATAGCATTGAGTCATGGCAGTTACAGTGGTGCCAAACTGCATTACTTCTGCAATGCAGATGCAGCCTTTGTTTCTACCAGCAATGAAAGAAACTGCAACATTGACAATGCCTCCACTCATATTAGGCTCCCTTGATCCCATAGCTAGGAAATGATATTTGCAAATACAAGTGCAGATCTGCCCTTTAATGAGTAACATGGTCTTGAAATAATGATTTATTTGGGGGGGGGGGTGTGCACATTTCTTTTGCAGAACCCACCATAGGAATCTATGTTGCCTCCTGTCATTTCCATTGCAGCTCAACTAGCAGATTTCCCTGGGAGAGAGAGATGGAGAAAGAGAGAGAGAGAAATTGTCTTGCTACCAAATTGCAATCATAAAGGCATGACTTCAGTCTCCATGAATTGCCTCAGATGGTGAACTTCTGGGTAATATATAACATAAAGAGTTTAATTGAATCAGCCTGCTGGGTTTTTGCCCAGAAAAAGTGGGAATTTAAATGCTGAGGCAGCTTTCGCTGCCAACACTACCAGTCAGCACTCCCTAGATTGGATTGTAAATAATCTTATTTTAGGCCACGCTGCGCAGTCGGGATCGGTTGCTCCTTAAACTGGCTTGCAAAAGTAATTAAATAATTCCAACATGTACTAAGACACATTGGAGATGGGGGAAACACACACACATCCACACCACAAAACCCATCTGGTAACTCTCACCGCAAATGCTTTCATAAACAAGGGAAGGCAAGGGGATTCCTTCATAGAAATCCATCTTGTTATGGTCAGGTTAGTGACGACTAACTTGACTTAACCCGGTTTCCCGTATGAGAAAGACTGTTGACCAACCCTGTTTCCCACCCACCCCAGTTTTATTAGGTTATTTATAGCTGCATTTTTGGTTGGGTTATATACAAGCATGCACACAAACAAGTACAAACATAGGACCCAGGGGCCGTAAAAATGAAGGGAGAAATGCCAGTAAAATCACATAAAGTACAATCTAAAAGCAATAAAAGTTAATGGCAGACTGAATAAATAAGATGCCATCCAAATCCGGACATGGTAGTTAATACAAAGCCTCTTGGTGGGGAGAAAATCTGAAGACACAGTTCTGGGAGGATTGTCCTGGGAAGCAACCTGCTCCTCTTTCACTTAGACTATTCAGTTGTTGTTGTTGTTGTTGTTGTTGTTGTTGTGTGCCTTCAAGTCATTTCCAACTTATTGGAATAGAACTCTGGTCTCCAGAATCTTGGTCCAAAACGCAAACCACTATTATGACTATTCATAACAATCTAATCATAGACGGTGGAGACCAGTCTATGGTCTGTGGAGTCTATAGACACTAGAGACCAGGGTTCGATTTCCTGCTTGGCCATGAAACCCACTGAGTAATCGTGAGTGGTTTGACAGATGATGATGTTGATGATGAAAGTACTATCATTAGATTGCAGTCACTCCACTAGAATGGTATAGACGTGAGCATATTGGTTAATCCCATCTAGAGGAGATCCATTGACTCAATTGTTGAAAGACACAACCAAATCAAATGTTGAATGGTCATGGGTCAATCTCACTGATTCCATTGGTCTACTTTGGTTGAGACTAGCAACAGGATCTGGGCAATACACTTTAATACTACTTTAACTTTCATGGGTCCATTCTAAAGAATATGGGAAATCGTAATTTGGCAGGATAGTTAAAATCTTCTGCTAGACAGTTCTAGTCTTCTCCCCCTGAACTATAATCTATAAAGTATCCCGAGAAGGAAGAGTCTGAGGAGTAAACCAGTTTATTTCTGTAGTGCAGACATATATCCAGGGTCCAAGGAAGTGAACTAAAGTTCTGGCAGAACCAAAAGACCTCATTAAACTAAATCCATTTCACCCAATATCACAATTCACCGCCATCAGAGCTTCGCAACAACTACTGTGTCAGATGTCCATGTCTATAATCCTCAAACTGGATGAGGGATTATGGAAGATATCATCCAATAAAGTAACTTTCCCAAGCTTTTTGGGGAGGGGAGGACTCACAAAAATTGCTGGTTAGGGGTCTGTTGAACTGTTAGTTCTCCTTCCCAAAATGTAAACATGTGTCCACCTTCAACTACGGACAAGTTTTATTTCCATTAAATTCCAAGTGCTGGGGAGGGGGAAGAAACCCATACGCCGTGTTTATAATTAAATTATGAGTATACACAGCTCTTGCAAGAAAAATATAGCTTCATATGTAGATTTATGGAATTATTTTACTGAAAAAGACTTATGTTACATATTTCAGTCCCTAGTGGCTACTAATGTTTTATTAAATACAGTGTAAATCCAGCTGCGATCAGGCAATAAAAACCTGCAAGGGGCAAAAGGAAAAGGAAGAGAGAGGGGCTGGCGGAGGGAGAGTGAATGATTGATATGTGTGTATGTGTGTAGTTGTGTGTGTAGTTGTGTGTGCAGTTTGTACAGGTACTGAGATACCTACTTGAATCTTAGAAACTGTTCGCCTTTGCGCTGTTCTTTAGCATTTTGCATTTTGCACAACGCACCCTGGTTTAAAAGTTTTTGTGTCACCTGCAAAACTCCGTAAATCTGGTTCCGGCACAGCAAAAAGAAATAAGTAAAACAAATAAAAACAAATCATGCATTAAGCTGATAAATAAATACATTGAACCCTATTTAATAGAATACACAAGAACTCGGTGCCCTGCATGAGAAGTAGATCTCATTGCAGATGTTGGCGTCCGACGGTGCGACTGTGGACAGATATTAAGCTCGGATAATTAGCTTTAGAGGTAAATCCCATTTGTTTTTTCAGGGAGGGGGTTAAAAATAATATTTTGATTTGCTGAGAGATGCCTTTTTCGCTCTTATGTCCCTGGCTTTGGGATGGTTTACTTTACATAAAATTAGCTCCTTCGAAAACCGCTGGCTGCATCTCCCTTTTAATATGATTGCTCCCTTCCCTTGGAAAGGGCCGCCTAATTGAGAACATCTATTGTATGCAACACACGTCAATAAATAGTAAGCATGAATGTGAATCAATATTGTGTTAGCATTGGGATTAAGTGAGCTATTTTCCCTTCCACCCCTCTCCACTCATCACCTCCTCCCTATTCCCACCTGCTTGAAGAGGTGAATATCAGTAAATAAAGCAAGTATTTGTTTGAAACTATGTCTAGGGATTGGGGTTTGTACCTCCCTGCCGAACGCCAAGCAAGTCCTCAGTACCTTGGCTTTGCACCGACAATAAAGGCACTGAATCAGGCCCAGCTGGCAATTGCGGAGGAAACAGGAAAACTCTCCCTCAGGCCAGCCAGGTGCAAATGCAGAAGGGAAAGGTTAAGTTTCTTATGACTTTCTGTTGCTACGAATTAGAGTGCAATTTACGAGGCATTCTCGGCCGTTCATTTATCAGGGCCATCTTGGATTATTTGTGGGCCAGCCGGTTATTTTAATGGATATGCAGGGGGCAAACAGCTTGCCACAAAAGGAGTTTGGGGGGGTATGGGGGTACAAAAGGTGTACTGGGAGGGGGGAAGAGACACATGTGTCCTTTCAGATATTACTTGACTACAAGTCCCACTGTCTCTCGCCATTCGTCATGCCAAATGGGGCTGATGGGAAATGCAGTCGGACAACATCTGTACCCATCCACTGGTACATTTTGGAACTACATGTCACCGTAGGAGGGTACAAGAGGTATAAAATTAACCACTGCTACCAGTAAGTTGCCAACTCCTGTTTTACCATGTCCTAACTCTGAGAAGAACCAGGGGAGAAATGCCAGCTGGCAAGCAACTCTATTAATACCAAGGCTTATATAGTGGGCCCTTGGTATCTGCTGGAGATTGGTTCCAGGACCCTTCATGGACACCAAAATCCATGGGTGCTCAAGTCCCATTAAATACAACTGTGCAGTAAAATGGAGTCCTTTATACACAATAGCAAAAGAAAGGTTTGCTTTTTGGAGTGCATATCTTTTTGTAATATTTTCAAGCCATGGCTGTTGAGTCCATGGATAAAGGATCTGTGGATATGGAGGACCAACTATAGTTAGGCAGAAGATGCCAGATAAGAATGCTAAGCAGTAGGGATGGGCAGCAACCACAAGATTGGATGGCGCCCAAAATTCAAAAATGGTTTGATTTAGCACATACCAGTTCAAAGATGATCTAATTTTACTTGGGTTGGGTCCAAAGTTATATTTTCAGTTGGAGAAAGCATCTTCACATCTCCCATTGACTGTGGGAAGTGTCTCCTCCCATATTTAAGTTCTCCGCGGGGTGAAATAAGGTTAGAGAGAGGAAGGGTCTCTCATTTTCAAAATGCACTCCCTGGAGCCAATATTGTGTTTTTCCCCCTCAACCAGATAAAGACATTATTGCTCACTTTCAGAATTGCATGAGTGCCTTTGTTGTGCCTTTCCACCTTCATCTTCCTCCTGTTTTGAGTAGGTTTTATGTGCTGTATTTCCTCCCTTTTGCCAGTACTATTGTATTGGAGTCACACTATGCTGTAGACATTGCTGTATTTTATATTTTTATTATACTATTTTGATAAACAGAGTACTTGGGTTAGTATGCGCCTGAAAGCCTACTGTTAACCTCCATATATAGCGAGACACTTTATCAATGGGATTTCCCTATATGTTGATTCACCATTTAACAATTCATTCGATGGTTCTTTCCTAGTTAGGGATAACCAATATGATTCAGGCCTAAAGATAGTGGCCTGAAACCCATGTCAGCTTATCCTCAACTAAGTACTTAACTAAGTAACTTCACCTGGACCGACCCCTCCAAAACCTCCTCTTCTCTTCCTCTTCCTCTTCCTCTACATTCCCCCCTAATTCTGTACATGTTTTCCCCATTTATGTATAGGTGTCTATGCATTACTTGTGATATATGCCTTGTATGAATTATTTGATGTATTTTTGCATACATCCGCTAATGCCTATTTTGGAAAGAATGCATAGATAAATACATACATACATTACTTAGAAGTAGGGCCAGTTGAGATCAATGAGAATGACTCTCCGATAAGTGCCAAGAGAACAGCAGATGACATTTCCATTTTTAGCAATCATTTAACTTCATTATGCCCTTGACAATTGGAAACCCTTGCTTAAAGGGAAGACAATGAAGACTCATTCACCCCCCTTTGCTCTTATCCTCTCCTCCTACTGCTCTGCAACTTCAGAGTACCGATCAATGACTCCGTATATGCAATTCATATTTTGATTTCAAAGGCACTCGACTCATAACATCCCATCGCATCAGGGCATGGAGCTGAAATATTGTTGTTGTGTACATTGTTGGTGCATACGTAAAGTGAGTTTAGGCACTACCTGGTGGATATGTTATGGCCAAGATCCTACACTGGAGTTGCATGGAATAAATATCTCAGGAATGCAATTCTTCAGTATGTTTCGTCTCAAAGGACACAATGTGATTTCAACAATTTGAACAAGTTGAAGGCTATTCACAATCTGAGACTGATTCTGCGAAATATTTGCACATGGCGCTTTGTGCAGAAACCAGCATTTTCTGCACAGAAAACAGCATATATTTTTTTGCAGAAAGACACATTATCCGCAGAGAAAAAGTATATCCTTTGCAGAAAATGTTATTTTTTTCTATGCGAATCAACTGAGTGTGAATTTTACACAGGCTAAATTCTCCAGCTGCAGCATCTGTAAGCCTCCCAAATGTGCAAATGTCTGAAGTGAGTGTGTATTTCAACACAACAAGCCTTGGGAGATGCACAAACACTGCTTTCATCAAAACGATCAAATACACCCAATTTTTAAAAAATATCCCTGGCTTCCTGCCAGAATGCACTTTAAATTTGTCAAAGGAAACATCATTCAGAGTCTAAAATGAATGAATTAAGGACTTTTCTCTCTGCACTTTCCCTCCCCGAAACCAGTCCCTAAATGGGTCACACACACATATAGGCCCTTCTTCTTTTCCTTAATTTTGCCTTTCCTCTCAAGGGACCCTGGTTAAATATTTCTCTTGACCTGTGCTCATAAATGGCTAACACCTGCACCATCGAGTGTACATACTCCACCGAGGAACAATTTGCTGTTTGAGAAAATGTTTAGTTAAGAAACTAGAGATTATCTGATTTCACTGTCATGGCTGATAATCGATCATGTTATGAATTATGCTCAGTGATGTAGAAGCCTATGTTTCATTTGTGCTTTAATAAGGTTTCCAGGGGTCCATTTTTGGAATAGTATTCACTTTCCTATTTTTCAGGTGATATTCAGGAGTCTCTTTTCCAGAACTGTAATACCTGGATGTGTTCTTTCAAGAGTCTGGATGCTAGTAAATATTAATACAGGCTTCTCAAGTGGTTCAAACTTGAACATATTTGGGCCTCATCCACGTTGCAGAAAAAGTCCCAATTCAATACTGTTTAAGTGCCATGTCTCAAGGCTATAGAATCCTGGGATTTGTAGTTCATTGTGGTACCAGAGCTCCCAGACAGAGAAGGCTAAAGGTTTCGCAAAACTACACTTCCCAGGATTCTTTAGCATTGGGCCATGGCCATTAAAGCAATGTTAAAGATGCCTAACTGTTGATCTAGTGACAGTGCTCACTGATCTTTCTTGTAAGCTTTCCATAGGGGTCTGGTTGATCACTATGGGGACAGACTGCTGCACTTATCCATCACGGCGCATTGCATATTTTTAACTGAAGGTCCACTTCATGACAACGTTGGGGACACTCTTCAATACAAGCACATAATGGAAGTCATAAGGTTGGATCTAAACCTTATGACACAGGCCTCAATCTTATTGTTATTACCAATGGGGCAGATCAATTGAATCAAGGGCATTTACATTCAACTGACCCAGCATCCTACAGTTGATTCACTGGATCTATTCTAGTTGAGACTAACCAACAGCAGTCAAGTTTAAACCAGGACCCATTGAGCAGAGTTCCATCTAATGATAGCAAAACTAGCAGAAACTGCTTCTATCCATGTATTAAAAGTCCTTTGACATTTTAATACATTATTGACAATGTTGTATAAAGTTACCTTCAGTCCATGTGCATAAGAAATTAATTTTGCACATAGACTTGGGTGCAAAGATACCTCATTGTGTATTTATACGCAAATACAAGTATTCTGAAATCCAATGATAATAATAATAATAATAATCTGAACTCCAAAACACTTCTAGTCCCAAACATACTTAGGATAAGGGAAATTCAATCTGTATCACTAAATGTTATTAATGATCATTATTGAATCAATTGAAATGGTCAATTGAAACTGCTGTTATTCAAGTACAATGACTGTTAGGGATATATCTGTTTTGTTTTTCAGAATAGGGTAACCTTGCCATGACTACTTCCCCACCAAGAAGAATTTCTTCATCTTCATCCCCATCCAAAGCCATTTCTTTCTGACTGAGAACAATCAAAAACAATGAGGAAGAAAATAATCTGGCAAGCTTGAAGTCTTATACTTATTTTTAACACAGGCCTGGATGCAATTCGCCCTGGGTGATCCATGCTTTGCAGTGTTTGTCCTGATGTTTTTTGAGGGAGAATAATCATCTTGACTCATTGCAGTTTGGAATACGTTTCCTATTAGGAACATATATCTTCCTTTCATTGAGAGTAATAATTTTCCTTATTCCCTGTCCCCAACCCTTTTTATTGGCAGGGCGTCACTTCTGGAGAACGTCGATTGCCGACAACCCTATTATTTTCCATGAGAAGCCCAAAGTCCCGTGAGAAAGCCCATGTATTTCTGTGGGAAACCAAGAGGAGTGGCGGGACATCAAATCCTGTGAGACTGAACAACTGGAATCCAACACAAGAAGTGTTGCTCTCGCATTTTTGTTATTCCTTGTTGTGGTGCGGAGGAGAGAGCAAGGCCGAAGGACGAGGCGGAGGGATTAAATAGTGCTTGGAAAGTTAATTTTAAAATATATAATATACTATATGTCTCATTGCAAGTCCCCACTCCACCCAAAGTAATCCATTGCCAGTTTTATGTTGTGCGTAGTGTTCCTTGTTCCTTTTTCTTACTGGTTTTTCTTGAAGGGGACAAAAAAGCACTTTAGAAATGATAAGAGAATGGAATTGAATTTGGGAGAAAGAATCCAATTGGGGGGAGGGAGGCACTAAAAATTAATAAGACGCCCTTTAAATCCAGCTAATAAAATAACTAAAACTCTTGCTCGCTTCCGTGAGGTTGCTCCCACTTGTTCGTTTCAAAATGTAACTTTAGTGAGGTACAGACCACGAAAAAGAGGCACCTCCTCAGCTCCTCTCTCTTCTGCGCAGGAGCGCTGCAGCATATAAATTGTGTGGCGCTGCTGTGCAGCAAAGAAGGAGCTCCCAAAGGCGGCTCCTGTTTGCGGAGCCACAAAGTACCAAAGATGGCGCGGTTACGTTGCAGCTGCGCAGTGCCGTTTAGAGGCGGTGCAGCTGCGACATAATCATTGTGTGCGGCGTATGTATGGCGCTGTGCAACTGCGGTGCGTGCATGATGTGCTAGGATTGCGGGGCGTGTGTACGCGCCACCCCGAGGCAACCCTAGCACATCGTGGACGCGCCTCAAAGGGCCCACCTGGACAGGGCCTTCTTTTCACTGCTCTAAGGACCTTATCACACTAGTAAAATCCCTGAAAAAAAGGGATTTAAATTAGGAACAAACCTGCAAATGCAGGAAGTTTATCAGATGAAATGACACAAAGTTAAAGCGGAAGCAAAAGAGACAAAAACTTCCCAAAAGTTAAAAAGCTGCCGTTTCTGTCTCATTCGCCTTCGGTTTAACTTCGCATTATTTCACGTTTGCAGGAACGTCGCCGGATAAATTACTTGGCGGGTGTTTTCTAATTTAAATCTACTTTAAATCCCATTTCTTAGTGGGATTTTGCTAGTGTGATAAGGCTACAAGTTACGTTGCTCACTATTTCCAGGCTCTGGAATGAAAACAGACTTTCTTAAAATTAACACAATGATGATTTTTTTAATAGATCAGAGCCTGAAATCCTGAGGATTCCCCATAACTTCCAGTTGTTGGTTTATGATCTTAAAACTGTTGTTTAAAATGGACCGAACCTTAACTGCATTCCCCCTCCCTTTTGCACCTCGTCTTGGACGAGGCAGGTTTTACCGATGCCATCTTAAAAATCAATTCGAAGAACGGCCATAAACTTGAAAGCTTTCCATTTGGAGTGTATACGGCACAATGCAATTTTGTTTTAATTTTAATTGACAGCGATGTCAGCCTGAGAGAATATTTGAGAATATTAGCCTGAACAGTAAACTTGAGCTTTTGACACATTTATGATATAATGATATAATTCTCTGGGGAAAAGGAGGAGGGAAGGGGAACAAGGAAAAGACTTTCCACTGTCAGACTTTACACAAAAGCTGCACATGTTTAAGGTTTTTTCCCCTTGCTGGAAGAGTGACGAATGCATTACTAATTATGCAATTACTCTATTACACAGAGTCTGTAATAAAAAGTTGCACGAACTTTGCAAATGAACAGTACTCTACAGACTGAGCCTCGTTCCAAACAATCTTAAGTGCAGTGACTTCCCAAAGTCCACAAAACAGTGATACCTTTCTTGGGCTAAACAAAATGCACAAAATATACATTGCAAGCTTTTGGAGCTCCAATGGCTTCTTCATCAAGCAAAAGTGCTAAAAATCATACAGGAGGAAAGAAAATTGATGTTAGTCACAGGCCTGCATTTTGTCCAGATGCTGGTGGTTGTGGTGTATCTGTGCATGCAGGCATCTCTTCCTTCTGCCTTTGTGGTACTGGGAAGCAAAGCATTTTTTAAAGTCCAGGAAATTTAAATCCTACTAGCAAAACAAAAAAGTATTTCCTATGAGATCCAAGATGTCATACTAAGTGTGGAGCAAGTGCTTACAAACACACATTGGTGTCATATCTGGTTCACAATTTTAGGTGTACGCCTGAAACATCTTAGCTATGCAGGACTGACCCAATATATTTTGTGAAAAAGGAAAGAACTGGAAACATCCAATAAACTTGATGTGAAGAGAGACTGGGTTTCAGGATGTGTGTGTGTGTGTGTGCGCGCGCTCATGCACACACATTTATTCTATAGGTTAGCCAAGCACATTTCAGACAAGAAATATTGGTATGACATCTTCAGAGAAAACCAGTGTTGAAAATTAACCTGCAGGAATTTTGACAAACCTTTGGAGGCATTGCTTTTCCCTGATGAATTTTGAAATTGCTTTTCCCTGATGAAGGCTATACAAACATTTCTTGTCTAAAACAGTTTGGATTAATTTGTGGAATTAAATCTGTTGTGCGTGCACACACACGCGCACATCTTGAGACTCTGTTTCTCCTTCATTTTGCTCACTGAGACGCACAAGCAAATGGTTCCCCCCCCCCATACACACATACAGACACACACAAAGACACACATTTACTGAAGCTCATGTATGCAATGCTCAAACCCAACAGAATTGTTTGGCATATGAACCCCCCAAAAAAGAAATCTACAAGCACACATTTCCTCACCACAGACAGTAACAATATCATAGGGTCTGTACAGATGGGCGCTTTGCGCCATCCTAGTCCCGAACTAGAGTTGCACGGGAGCTGAGCGTTGACATGCTCAGCAACCCTACCGTGCAACCTGGCCACCATCATGGTGTGTGCATGTCCATACGGGGTGCACCATGATGACGTCCGTATGGTGCAGCGTCTAATGGTGTCCCACACACGGCCCCAAAAGAACCCATCAGAGAGCGGGGTTTTTTTAGGCATCCCGGAGGCCACGGCATTTGGTTGCCGCGGTCTCCATCTGGGGCAGAAAGGGGTGCCATCTCACAGCCCCTTTCTGTCAATCTGTCCAGCCCCATAGTAACACATCAAATAACTAAGAATGTGTGAACCTTTCATAAGAACATCTTCTGCCTGAGGCTGTCACCTTTCTACCTTGGCTAATGGTAGAGCCGGCCCTTGACTTTCAGCTGGGAAACTAATGAAATGTACGAAGTGACCAATAAAAAGACATTGCTGCATTGGGTTGATCTCCCTGCCTCTTTTCTTTTCTTTTCGTTAGGGGAAATAAATGGGGATGGGAGAGATCTATCTTCCCTCCATAAGTTAATCTCGGACCTGTAAAATAAATACAAAGAGTAGTATATCCGACATGGAGTGACTGCCATGGTACCACGAAGAGTAGTGATTTCAGCTCCGCTGTACAAAGTTTGTCATTTAGGGATGCTGCCATTCCCTTTATTGAGTTCCCCTGTAGCAAACAATTTCTACCAGCATTCCTTGGGTGTCTGTTGGGTTTATTATCATTCCCTGTGACTTCCGCATCCACAATCAGTTCCGTAAGGAGCCTAATTTTCCTCGGCTGCTTGGAAGGGAGACAACAAGTCCTCCCCGCCTTCTCAATCTCTTCCCCCTGAAGGTCCATAACTCCCCAACACACACACACCAACATCCCCCATCTCTCCTTTTCTCTTTCTCTTTCTTCTCCCCCCCCCCCCAATGTTCTTATCAAATGAAGAATTGTGGATAAGGGTTAGGTGCGGATAAATATGAGTGTAGCACTCCCAGAAAGGTCATGATCCCCCCATAAGGTGTTTCTTGTTATTCCTGACCTTCAGATTTTCATCATCAGCCCGCCTGACAACTTAATAATGCAGAAGCTCAGGATTCATCTCTCCCCTCTGAGAGAGCCAGTATGGGACGCCCTTTTCCCTGATTATTTCCCTGCTCTCCCGGCTGCCCTTTATAAGCCAACCAGAACTCCATCAATCATGCACTTCTCCTCTTCCCTCTCCAGCCTCGCAGTCCTAGAAGCTGCAGTGTCCCCTTTTGTCTGTCTCTGGAACAGTCTGCCTGAAAGAACAGCAGGAGGGGAGGCAGAAATAACCAAACTTATAATAATCCTTCACCTTGCCCCATGGAAAACTGGGGAGATACAGAAAATATATAGGTGGAAAGATAGCGACGGAGGTGGAGATGCAGGATCCTGTTGGTGTCTTTACATGTGTGTAAATTACCCTTCGGAAGATTTTATTTTGTCCTGCATTCAGTTCAAGGTTGCAGAAGCACGATTGTGTCTCTGGCCTCATTGTCTGTTCAGATGTGCATCCAGGTGTTGATGCAGTTGTGCATTGTGCATACCGTTGTGCATACCGTCCCGTGGTTGCAAAGCAAGATTGATGAGTATCTCTGTATGCAGATATTTACAATACCAGCCTCAATGAAGGTTCGCAGTCATCTATTGGTATGCTCATAAATATAGAGATCCAGTATCTCATTCAGCAGTGTTCATTTATTTATCCAAGTGTAGCTACTCTAGTGGTTTGAGCATTGGATCTTGACTCAGGAGAATCATAGAATCATAGAGTAGGAAGGAGCCTCATGCATCACTGAGTCAACTCTCCAACATGAAGGAATACACAATCAATGCGCCACCAACGGACAGCCATGCAGTCTTTCTACTTGAGTATATCATAGAATCATAGAATTGAAAGGGGCCTCATGGGCTATTGAGTTCAACCCTTGCTCATTGTCCCAAATACATAAGATAAATACCTAATGATAATATTGCAATTTATAGTTGTAATTGTGTGCCTTTGATTCCAATGCATAGTAATCCTGAGTTGAACCTATCATGAAATTTTCTGAGGCTGTGAATATGTGACACATCCAAGGTCACCCAGTGTGTTTTCATGGCCAAACAGGGAAATGAACCCTGGTCTCCAGAGTCATAGTCCAACACTCAAACCACTAAACCATCACTTTATATTTACCCAATTTAACCATTTGTATTATTTGATATTGTTAGGTACTTGTCCTTTTATTATATTTATACTGTCATCACAGTATGTTTCAAATAGTTAAATGTCCCAAGAAAGTGGGGGGGGGGGTTTTCCATTCTATATCAATCTTTCTCTTCCCACTCCTTAAATTGGTTGTACTTATCTTCCTGTTTAAAAATATGATGTTCTAAGAAAGGACAAAGGGGTGATGGAGTGGGTGCTAAAAAATGTTTATACCTAAACCATGTACTGAACAGCTAGCCTTAGGCAAATTGAAACCTAATAGCTGGTGAGCCTAATAGTTGCCTCCAAATCATGCCTGAAACCAACTGAAAAGCCATTGAAAAGAGCACTTTAATCTCCTTTTTTTAAAAACAAAAAGCCTTGCATTATTATTACACTTTAAATTATGTGCTCTTAGTCTTAAATAAGTGTCGGTTTTGTTCTATCAGTGGAAGTAAAATTGTTATAAAATTTTAGGAGAGATGCAGGGCTGATAAATCTATTCTGGCTTAACTCTGAATTTTTGGTGAGCTGTCGGGGACTTTGAACCTTTTTGCATTCAGCACTTTGAAAAGGTCTCAAAGTAAAAGCAGAAGGAACATCAGAGGAGGGCGACCAAAATGGAGAAAGGTCTGGAGGCCATAAAGCCCTATGAGGAGCATCTTCCAGAGTTGGGTATGTTTAGCCTGGGGAAGAGAAGGTTATGATGTGATATGTTTGCCATGTTTAAATATTCGAATGGGGGTCATATTGAGGATAGAGCAAGCTTGTGTTCTGCTACTCCAGAGACCAGGACATGGAGCAATGGATTCAAACGACAGGAAATGAGACTTCATCACAGTGTTATGATTCTACTGATACACAGGGACAATGATCGCTTTTGGGTTTGTGGCACAGTTATGGGTCTGGTTCAAGACTTTTCGTCTTCTGAGTGAGCGATGTATTGGAAACGTTACCCAACCCATGAAAAAAAACCCATCTAGAGTCAGGCAGAATAATCTTTTTCCAACACTGGTAATGTACCTGTATCCGCTGCCATTATCTAAAAGCTCTAGCATACCTAAGGGAATTCCAAGACAATCCACATGTCATACACACTTTCGCTTCTCAATCTTTCACCATCAGTCTCTTCCCTTCAACATCCACTGTTTGAGGCACATACTAACACAACATTTTATTACCGGGAAAATCTCATGGAGAAGAAAAGCATTATTGATTTTTTTAAAAAACAATGCTCAAATATGTTTCTCTAGTGTTGGAAAAACCCCAATGGGAAGAATCTTGGACTTATGACAATCTTCATAGTTTGGAACTTGATACGACATATGACAGGAAACAACGTTTTCGACGCAGAAAGCCATCTTTGTGCACAGAAATATCCTCTGTGCAGAAAATATGGTTTTCTGTGCAAAACAACCGCGTGTGAATTTTGCGCAACAGAAACCCTGAATTAAAAATAGCTTCTGGAAACTCCACAATTTTGTAAGACTTTCTCACAGCAGGAAGAAAATGGCTAAAGTTGTTGCTTTCTTGGAGAATCAAAATAGTGAAAAAATAAATTCCTAACATATTCAGTGATGGAGGTAACAAACACATCACAAGGAAAGTGTGCCCAGAACAGATCCAGGCCATGCATTCAATATGTTTTATATGTGATGTTCATCATATTTTGAGAGCCAGTATGGCATAGTGGTTTGAATGTTGAACTATGACTCTGGAGACACATGTTGGACTATGACTCATTGGACAAGTCACAGTCTCTCAGCCTCAGGGGAAGGGAATGGCAACCCTCCTCTGAAGAAACCTTGCCAAGAAAACCCCATGATAGATTCACCTTAGGGTCATAAGCTGGAACTGACTTGAATGCACACAACACAAATACGCACATAACATTTTAGTGGTCATGCGGGCTAATGGGTTTTGGCAGTTGCAGCCCCAAAAGCAACATTCCCAACCTCTGTTCAGGAACATGGGATAGTCTGCATCTACATGCTGGATGCCCATTGTTTTACCTCTGAGTAATGTGCGACATGACCCTGTGAAGAAAAAATTACACACTTGCTAGAATTCAGAGATGTGGTCATTTGGAATATTTGTATGCAAACTGATGCACGCATTTACACACTTGCTAGGATTTAGAAAGACCACCTCCCTCCCCAGTTTGGTTCTGTATTGTCTCAGCAGAGGCTGTCTTGGCTGTTTGGTCTCAAATCTCTCAAAACCAAGTTAGACTGGCTATTTGTAGATGGCAACAGAATTGAGCCCAGTCCTTTTGGCAAATCTTCACACCATTTAACATACATTTGCCAGGGGTTTTCTTCTTCTTCTTCCATGCCAGGTTGGTGTCCTTTGACCTCCGCACGTGATTGAAGCAGACATCAAGTGTTCATCCACATGACAATAAACGCATGAAGGCACATCTTGGACATTAGAGAAGCATGCAACCTTTCCCTGACGGTGCCTCCTCCCTGACAGTGACTGGACTGCAAAAGGCAAAGAGGCAGCTTGGCTCTGATGATTCCTCGGATGCTGTTTTTCTCTCAGCGGACTGTTAATTAGGTAGAGGGAAAATACAGGTTGTCTTTTGCTGAGATTTGCCAACAGAATATGGAGGAATATTCTGGATGCAGACCAAAGGTCCACGGAAAGATCCAAGGCCTTGCAAATTGAGTTGGCAGGAAGGGATTCTCCTGAGGAGAGAAGGAAACCAGAAAGTTGTCAGTCATTGCAGTAAACACCATATGCTTGTCTTGCAGCATTAGGCAGCAGTGAAGTGGACAAAGTCTGAGAAGCTGGAGGATTTGATATAATAATACATGCACACACAACTCATGTGCATTTGTTGTGCTCCTCACACAAAATGGAGGCTGGCTGCTCTCGGAAGAGAATGAGAAACTGTCTAGGATCCCTTTCTTGGCCAGACGGTGTTCATGATGGAAATGTGGTCCAACAAACTCAGCTTTGCAAAATCCATCTCTAGGAAAGAAAAAGATAGAGAACATCGTCTTCCAAATGAGGACAGTCTGAACAAGAAAAAGAAAAGATTCTAGGAAATTTTGACAGATGAGTATAATTCAGAAGGAAAGCATGTCTAACAAAGCACCTTAATTATTATTATTATTCAGATTTAAATATGAAAATGGCACTTGCATAATGGAGTAATGGATTTCATGTTTGTTGGTGACTTTTTTCAAAGGAGAGCAAAATAAAAGACGAATGGAAAGAGAGGACGGTTTGCATTTGAAGTTTATATTTTATATTCTTCTGGAAAAGTCCACTATTGTAGGTCAGCACAGCCAGGATATAGTTCCAACTCTGCATCTGCTGCTGAGAAATCCAATGGTCTTTTAATGAATTTTACACATCTAAATTAAATTAAATTAAATGGACACCTTCGTTTTTTGTTAGGATGTTTTGTTTAAAAAGGTGTCCTGTCAACTGTCAGCATTCTGTTAGGAACATATAAAAGTGTAAGACATGCTAACCACGATGGACCAAAATGTCACCATTGCATAATGGCCATATTCTGCTAATAGTGGCAGAAGCAGAGATGTGCAAACTGTGTTCATCTGTGCCTTGTGTTTGCAATTGGTGCACTGTGTGTTATGTGTTGCAGTTGTGCACCGTGTATTGTGCATTGAGACCTAGTTATTGACATATGCTGCACAATATAGCTATTCTCCATGGGGTGCTCACATGGGCTTCATATGCACTGTAGAAAGAATGCTGTTTGATACCACTTTAACTGCCATGGCTCAATGCAATGGAATCCAGGGGTTTGTAGTTTGGTGCGCAATTGATCCTTCTCTGTCAGAGAGCTCTGCTGCCAGAACAAACTACAAATCCCAGGATTCCATTGCATTGAGCCATGGAAGTGTTGCCGAAATACAGATTTAACTATGTAGCCAATCTAGGATTCTGTGTTTAAGCTGACTGGTTGTAGTTTGTGTTGTGGTCATTGGGTAGTAAAGTAAGACTTATTTAGGCAGTGAGCATCCATGTGTGAACCTTATTATTCTTATTCTAGAATTCATTATTTTGGCCATTTTGTCATAAGGCAAATTAAAGTGAATCTGAATGTTTGTGCTAAATCCCTCCTCATTCTCTTTAACTTTCCTTTTCATTTTATACTTCAACCATAGTCATAATACAAAGGATTAAGAGGAGTATGAACCTCTGGGACAATGAGGTGCTCAAATTGTCATCCCTCCGCAGCCTCTGCTTTATTAAACACTTGATCAGTTGGCTTAAAAATTAACCATATGGCATGGTTTGTAGGCCATGTATCCAGGGCTCAGGCAGGGCACGATCTATTGAGCTTGTCTGGGAGAAAAAGCTTGCAGTGATAAAAGAGCCGTTTGCTCTCTGTCATTTCAGAAATAAACGCAGAGGAGGCACAGGCCTGACAGAGCTGTAGCAAAGGAAAAGGGGAAAAGGAAACTCATCATTCCCAAGTCAGTCAAGTGTAAGAGCATACAAGGCTCCCATGTATGTAGCTATATCTGTTTGTGAAGTCTAAGGCTTTCATGGCTGACATCCATAGTTTTTTGTGGGTTTTTCAGGCTCTGTGACCATGTTCTAGAAGAGTTTATTCTTGACATTTCGCCAGCATCTGTGGCTGGCATCTTCAGAGATGATTCCACATAGTCCGAAAAACCCATAGAAAATGCCGGCCATCTTCAGATGCTGGCTTAAAGAAATGTTCCAAAGCATAAGTGACCTCAAAATCCAGGCTGAAATGATTTCAGATTGGTTTGGAGTCATTTCATCAAAGACATGGTTGGACTTCCATTTTGAATTCACCTTGAGTGAGGCTGACAAAGTCCACCCGAAGTGGAGAGAGAATTTCTTACTACAAAGCTGGTTTGAATAGGCAATGGTCCCGGTGTATTTTCCCCCCACCCTCCAACTTTAGAAAGAAATGGAGGCACGGTCATATATAAGATGAACTACTTCCCTGGATGGAGAACTGCACATATCTGCACAGATTGATGGAGCCATAAGTCAGCTAGAAGCTAACCTGGGCAGAGAGCGAAGGAAAGCTGAAAAGCTAAAGTTATTCCAGGTGGGACTGAGGAAGAAAGGGGGGGACCCTTGACATTTTCTATTCACGTATGAGGTCATAACGTCTGTTCCATTTGAAGCCCATATATAAATATTTTAGATTTATATTTTTGGAAGTTTTTAAGCCTCCTAATAAAACAGTATTTAAGTTTTAGGTTTTCTTCTTCTTCTCCTCCTCCCCAAATGGCCCCGGCAGCCGGGAGATGGCAAGCGCATTCATGGCTTTCCAATAAAGCACTTGTCTTGACCAATCCAAAAGCATAAGTCGTGGAGGGTAACTTTGAAGACCTGCCTGTTCCCATTCCACATCTGGAAATGATGGAATACACAACACACACACATACACAGCTTTTTAATATTAAATTATTTTATCCTTTCAACTGAGTATTAAAACTTCCTAGTTTTTGTCCCTGGTGCAAAAAACATTTTTAAATAGGACTTGTCAGTCATTTACACATCCCCAAGTGTTTTGGGAAAGTACTTTGCACAAAAATGTCCCCTTTTTGCATAAGAAACATAGAGGGGGGATATTATGTGTGCAAGACTTGGTGTTTCATGCAATCTCGCACAATTTAAGTCGTTGCATTAAAAAAGCAAGAACTAAAATGAGTGCATCACACTGTTAAACGCCCTTTCCTTACAATCAGGCCCTAAAAGTCTATTGGAATTAATATATATATATATATAATCTGCTAATGGAATAGCAAGAAGGAGGGAGCCAGCCTAACTTCCTCGGAAAGGATTTTCAGAGCCCAAGAGTAACCACTGGGAATAAAATGCATGCATTAATGGGAAAAGACACTTTAGGACGCATTATATTCAGGAAAATTGTTTACCAAAAAATGCATGCATTTGAAAAAGTGCAATGGAAAAAATGTGTACAATATGAGGTGCACAGGAGCACATATGGATTTTTGTATGGAGCTTTAAGGTAAACCACTCACAAAGTGATGGGAAAATGAAGCAGAAGGAACTCAGTTCAGGAAAACCGAGGAACAAGGTGGAATCAAACTTGACAGATTTGTTTGTCCCTAGATATTACCAAGCCAAAGCCTAACTTCAACTCTGTGGCAGCTGTATAGCAGATGTGTTCTCTTTCCTTTTTCTTTTTTAAGAGACATGTTGGTGAGGAACACATTTGCCAGAAAGTCAAAGAGTTAGAAGCCTGCTCTTTCCTATCTCCTATGTGTGGACTTTAATGTTAGGTGTAGATAAAGAGGGAGAAAGCACTTTCCATATGCAAAAATAAGGTCAGCTGGAATCATGTTTCAGCTACTAAATAACTTCTCCTGGTCTGACATTCCACCACCCAAATCTTTGGGAATGTCATTCATCCATATTCTGATCACCAACAGAATAGATCTCCATCTTCTCATGCAACTGATGCTCAATAAATTGTGGGTTTTTTAAAGTGAGGGAGGGAGTTATGATCTTGACAATAATATCACAGTCGTGACTAAGGGTGCATCTAGACTTGTAGAAACAATGCAGTTTGGCCTCACTTTAAGAATGCAGCTGGACACCACTTTCACCACTCCTAAAACCTTTAAAGGAGGACACACTCATGTATATCACAAGGCTGCAAGTGTCACCAGTAGGATTCCAGCCATAACTTCCAACATTTTCTTGGCATTCAAATTGTCACAAGTATCCACCTTACTATGAAGTCAAAGGCTTTCATGGCCGGCATCCATAGATTTTTGTGGGTTTTTTGGGCGATGTGACCATGTTCTAGAAGAGTCTATTCCTGACGTTTCACCAGCATCTGTGGCTGGCATCTTCAGAGAAACGTCAGGTATAAACTCTTCTAGAACATGGCCACATCACCCAAAAAACTATCCACCTCACTCTTTCTAATGGCAGGTCCAGCCTGCCAGCCTCACAGCCATGTGTATCTTATTGGGTGCTTATCCAATAGGTGACCAGATCTGATCTCTAAACCTTGAGGCCCAACATATCTGAGGACCCAAGTAGTGCATCCTTTTCCTTGGTCTGGAATGGTGGCAAAGCTTTCATTGCATGGCTTGACAATGAAGGCGCATAAGAGAGGATGGAGGGAAGGGGGTCTCAGTGAGATGACAAACGTAGCCTGTGGAGAGACCCGCCACCCTCTCCATGAGCCGGTGCAACTGGCGCAATGGGTTTTTCAAGCGACTAATTTATATAGATATCAAGGGTTCCGTTGGAGCCGTTTTAAAGAAGCAAAATAAAGAGGAGGCTCAGGGAAAATATGTTACTCTCCAAATCCCAGTGGTGTGTCACATCCCTTTTATGAGTGAATTTATTCTTTAGTACTTTCATGGATTGACATGAGGGAGGAATTCGCATGTCAGGAGAGATAACATCTCCCAGCTGCCAAAGGACTCTATTCAGACATGCATGTTAGTAGGTTGATAACTTATTCTGTATTGCCAAGAACTCAAAGATAGACATTTCTCCTTTTATCTCCATCTCTCTGCTCCCTGCATACTAAAGATATGGCAAAACAGCAAGATACATCTTAACTAGCCCTCTCAGAGAGAGGAGAGCTTTGCTTTCCCCCCCTCAGTCCATGTCAGCCGATACAAATGTAAAGGAGTAAGATGTCACCCAGGCTGATAGCAAACATATTATCAATGTTTGCTTACATAAATTGAGCTTTATGTTGGGTGCATGCGTGTAAATCTATTGGTGAATCGGGAGTATTGCGAATCTTTTCAGCTGCCCCCCTCCAAAAATACAAAAACACCCTCACTTTTGATAGTTTGAGTATTCCTTCCCTGTTCATTTACATTATCCTCACTTGCTCTCGCTTTCAAATGACTCTCTGTTCCCTTTGTGATGTAAATCCCATTGCCCACAAAGAATGGCCTCAGCCTTTGCATTCACCTGACTGGGTGGAACCATGCATGGGATGCATTGAAAACATTGCTGTCAATTTCGATACACCTTGTTTGTCCTCTGACCACGTCATGCAGAGCAGTTGTACTGCCTATGTATAGTACATCATCAAACCATTCATTTAATATTTAATATTGGGTGGGATTACTTTAGGTAGAGAAGGAAGTAATAATCAGAGGGGAAATGGCACCAAAGTAGCAGGTGCAACCTAGAAACCCATGGACCAGTGGTTTTCAACCTGTGGGTCGCGACCCCTTTGGGGGTCAAATGACCCTTTCACAGGGGTTGCCTAAGACCATAGAAAAACACATATTTCCAATGGCCTTAGGAACTGAGACACCACAATTTTATGGTTGAGGATCACCACAACATGAGGAACTGTATTAATAGGTCACGGCATTAGGAAAGTTGAGAACCACTGCCACAGACATTGCTTCTCCCTCCTGATGACTATAGTTTACAGGCACACAGAAGCATTTAGTTTCCATGATAGTTACCTTTGAGCCAGCAGGTTTATAGTGGTTTGAGCATAGGATTGCAACTCTGGAGATCAGGGATTGAATCACCACTCAGCCATGGAAACCGAATGGGAGACCTTGGATGAGTCAGTCCCAGAAAACCCCATGATATGTTCGCATTAGGGTCAACATAAGTTACAAACACACAACCATCAAAACAATTGCCTTTAAAGCAATTTACATCTTTTGTACAGGTAGGATTTAAATGTGTGTGTGTGTGTGTGTGTGTGTGTGTATCTGAATGCCACAAAACACATTTTCCTTCCATTCACATTCATGGCCTTGCATCCACAAAAGACTGGAAGGAAATAACACGAAGCATAACAAAAGCCAGCAATTGAACTGTATGTTATTCTTTCTCCCTCTGTTTACTGGGGCAACACTACTGTAACTATATTTAAAAACAAATACAATTATTCCACCAAAGGAATGACATTATCCCTTGTGAAGATGCAGTTTTAATGCAATACATTTGTCTGTTGCTTTTTGGGGGGGATGAATAGATTACAAGTAGCACTAAGAGAGTCAACAAGTTATAGTTATTTGAGCATTGTTTCTTGGAAACAAGGGCCTGAATCTCTGTTCAGCCTTGGAAGCTGACGGATAGCTTTGCGTCTGTCACCTAACCTCAAAGTAAGACAACGGCCAGCTAGTTGACTTCAAAGGACAAAACAAGAACAAGAAGAACGCTATTTCCCAATTACAGAAGTTTAACTAGGGTTGCGTCTGCACTGGAGAATGAATGCAGCTTGACATCACATTAACTGCTATGGCTCAGTGCTATAGAACTGTGGGATTTGTAGTTTTGTGAGCTATTTAGCCTTCATTGTCAAAGAACTCTGGTGCCACAACAAACCACACATAGCATGGAGTCATGACAGTTAAGCAGTGTTAAACTGCATTAATTCTGCAGTGTGGCTGTAGTCTCCATTATGTTATGGTTTTGACTTAATAAAGGATACACATCCACACATCCAAGGAAGCATTACTTATAACTAGTTACTCCCAACCTGTAGATTCTAGAAGATATGAGTTTAAAGCTCTCGGTGTATTCACTTCTTCTTAATCCAAGTGTCGTTTTGTAAGGACATTACCACTTGTACCTCTGGGCCCCAGTTGACCATCCCTAAGACCCACTGACCACCATTTTGAGAACACACCTTCTGAAGACAAAAACCAGCATGAAAAGTGCCCTTTCTAGGTAAAGGTGTTTCAAGATGTCCCCTTGACTTAATGCACCCTTGCACATTTCAAGACGAAAGCACAGAAATTGATTTCCAGCTATGCAACATTTTCAAAGTTTGGGAGTTTTGGAATGAGAATAATCCTATTTGGCAAAAGGAGCACATGAACAACAAACAGAAATAGAAGAAGGTAAGATAACTTCCTTTCTCTTTTTCTTTTTTCTTTCATGGATCAAAGGATTTCCCAAAAGACTGAAACTTTCATGTCTAAGCTTAGCAGTTCTTTTCTTCTAATGTTGTTGTTGTTGTTATTGTTATTTTAAGAAAAGCCTTCTTGCAGCTCCAGGCTTGGAATACAAGGAACTAGCGGCTGGGATTTTCCAAGGGCATTATTAAGCCAAAGGATGAGAAAAAAAGAGGCGCGGGGAGGAAAGTACCAGCTTTCTTCCAGCACAGATGTTTACCCTCTAACCTTCCTCTTTTAGCCTGAATGCCAATGAGATGGTACCCAGAAGCTTTATAAACAAAGTGACCTAATTGTAGTGGCAAAATGCAAGGTTGCCCATCTGAACCACTGTCTGCTTTTAAATGCTAGCAAGAAACATCTATCTATCTATCTATCTATCTATCTATCTATCTATCTATCATCTATCTATCTATCTGATCTCGGTGTATGATGACTATAAAAATATATAGATGCAATTGTCATGGTGAGGCAAAAAGCTCAAACATATGCCGGCCAAGGTTTATTTAATTTGGTGCGCATGAGAAATTTTGAAACTACGTGGAGAAGAACTGCCAGCCTGAATCAGTCCATTGGTTCATCACGTTCGGTTCTTGCCTTTAGCAATGGAGAAACCACTGACGCGCCGACGGAAGGCGACTCGCAGTACCCACAATGCACTTAGTCAGTTTTGTACATGGGGGAAGAGGATGGAAATTCGCTCAGTTACCTTCAGGCCATTAGTTGATATGAGAAAATGCTTTGGTACCCCCTTTCCTCTCCCCCCCCCACCTTTCCTAATCTCTATGCATGTTAGTAGGGGTTAAAATAAAAAACCCTAAGAAATATGTCTAAGGATCTAATGTTTGCTCTAAATGGTGGTGCAGATGGGGACTGGACTGGACAAGGCAGCTAATTCACTTTGACATTGTTTACCATCATTTTTCCCCCCCACCAGGGTTCATGCGCACACTTCTTTCCTTCACATCACCAAATGCAATGTCACAGGATCATTACACTTCAAATGTAGAAACAATTCGTTCAACTTATCTCCCTTTTCTTTTTGCCCGATGTAACGGCTGTTCAAAAAGAGATAAGATATCTTTCTCTCTGTTGTTTGTTTGTTTGTTTGTGTACATATTCAGAGACCCAGTCTGAGAATATCCAAAGTGGAGACCTTGTTTGGTCTCGATGTTGTCAAGTTGCTTTAGAAGTCGTCACATGCTTTTAGGAGAACATGTGAAGGTCTTCAAAGCATGGGAATTATGTCCATGTTGTATGCATTTTATGGCTTGATTCACACAACAAAGTTTCAACACTTTCATGCCATGGCTGCCCTCTATGGAATCCTAGAAGTTGCAGATGGATGCGTCACTAGATCTGTCTGACAATTTTAAATACTTGGACAAAGGAGTGCAATAAATAGTTTTGTTCTGCTGCACAATAAATGTGGCCTACAGGTCTGCATGCTTAAATTGCTCTATTTAAAAAATATGGGCCAAGATCTTACATGAAGAAGATGAATTGTACCTTTATGTTCTTGGAGCAGCTGTGCACTGCTGCCTTGTTAAAGAATTGTGGCATTGCACAACATAATGTCCATGTGCATCTACATACAGAATACACATGTACAATGGTGCCATAGGTTGAACTCTGCTTCTCTAACATTGAACTGAATCCAGATGTTCCTCATTGGACAAAAAAGGCCCAACCACTTCCATAGAGGGACTTCTGCATGGCTAAGACAACAACAGGATTCCATGCTGTAACTGAGTGCATTGCACAGATGTTGACAAACTATACACAAGTTCCCAAGTGCAGGTTGTGCACAGCACACACACACATATTGTTAGTGCCATATACATGCATACGTTATGCTATGCATGCAGGTCAAATTATTTGCTATAGCACAGCAGATTTATTGTACTGACAGTGGTGGAAGCAGAGTTGTGCACACAGCAATATTGTGTGTATGGGCTGTACATGGTTATGCATTGCTCATTACAGGTGCACATTATGGTTGCACATTGTGGTTGTCCATTCTGCATTACACAATTATGCCCAGTTATAGACATGTATTGTGCAATGTTGCTGTTATACATGGGAGTTGCATTTTGCTGACATGGCCTACGCTGTGTGCATATATCTTCTCTATGAGGGGCTGTTGGATTGCAGCCATAGAGTGGCTTTTCATTCCAAAGTGACACAGAGATACACACACCATTTTTAACTTTAAACAATGATGTTTTTCAATGTTGTACCTAACCTATCTTGAGTCTAGGGCTGCATCTGCAGTGCAGAATTATTGCACTTTAACACCTTTAACTGCCATGGCTCAATGCTATGGAATTGTCGAATGTGTAGTTTTGTGAGATATTTCACCATCTCTGTCTGAGATCTCTGGTGCCACAACAATGTATAAATCCCAGGATTCCTTAGGATGGAGCCATGACGCTTAAACCGATATCCAGCGGCATTAATTCTGCAGTGTGGATGCACCCTCCGATTTTGGAGAAACTGAGAATACAAATGTCATTAAAACCCACAATTCAATACCAATATGTCTCTTAGCCTCTTCTTGGTTTGATTCACTCTCAAAGGTCACGTTAGAAACATGAAAAGTAGAAGGCTAAGGACAGAGCTGTAGTTGCAATTTGCATGTGTGTTTTGTAGCATCTTTTATTTTTTATTTTATTTTATTTGCAGTTGCTTCTTTTCTCTTTCTTTCTTTCTTCCTTCCTTCCTTCCTTCCTTTCATCTGTCACTCCCTGCTCTTGCCTCAACCTCTTCCCTCAGGGCTCCGGCTTGAGCCATGTGTGCAAGGCCTGAAGTCCCCTGTGTCAAATGTCAGACCTTGTACCGAGCTGTCAAAGAAGAGAATAGGCCCGGATGATTGATGACTGGAAAGCTTGGAAATCCAAACCTTGGCTGCAAATGCTGCTTTGACGCAAAGAGAGAGAGAAAGCGAGCATGAGAGAGAGTGCAAAAGAGCGCACAGGGCTACCCACAGTGGTTCCAGTCAAGGTCAGCTCACATTCCATTACACCCACCGCTTTGGGGCATCTAACAAGCCACTACATTCACAGAGACTTTCCTTGTGTATCTCTTTTTCCCCCCTCCCCTCTTGCTGCCTCGCATACACACCCTCCTCTTTTTAATTCTCCTGCCAAATTTTGCAAGCACTTAATCCCATTTTTTAAAAAGAGAGAGAGGGAGAGAGAGACTGGAAAGATAGAATAGACTTTGGCTCCTACCTACCACTGCCGCCCCCTCCTTCCTTTGGGCTGCTTTACTCCGAGATGCCACAGGCTGTGTTTTTATGCCACACAAGTCAGATGACAAGATTATTAATGGGAGTGGGGCAATGTCATATCTGATTTCATGCATATTCATGAATGGTGTCATGCAGCTGGGACCATGCATCGCGGGGGGGGGGGGGGGGAAGAGAGAGAGAAAAGTTTTCCACCGTCTCCCAGCCGGGAAGAGTCTGGTGGAGGAGATTAAGTCTGATTCACAGTCTTGAAAGTTGCAATTCGTATGTTGTTTTAAATGGTGATGATGGATTGGGTGAAACGTAGAGAAATGGGTGTAGTTTGGATGGGCCAATATCACACCAAAGGAGGCTTTCAGGAAAAGGTTATTTTATTAAATTATACACATCCCCTAATTAATCCAAGGACAATGAGAGGAGATGGGTTGGAAGCTTTGGAGGGTCTTGGTTTCTTTTGTGATCACTGTCATTCTGTCATGAAACAAGGGGAGAAAAATAGGATATATAGTACAGGTTGAGTTTCGCTTATCCATAATACTCCAAGATCCAAAGTTGTCCACCTGGGTGGCTGAGACAGTGACACATCTGCTTTCCGATGGTTCAGCATACACAACCTTTGTTTCATGCACACAATTATGGGAAATGTTACGTATAAAAATATAAGGTGTATACAAATCATAATTTCATGTTTGGACTAGAGATCCAGTGTAGTCTAGTGGTTTGAGCATTAGACTACAACTCCAAAGGCCAGCTCAGACATGAAATCCATTGGATGACCCTGGCCAAGGCACATTCTCTCAGCCTCAGAGGATGGCAATGGCAAACCTCCTCTGAAGAAACCTGCCAAAGAAAACCCCATATTAGGTTCACCTTAGGGTCTCCTTAGGTTGGAAACAACTTAAAGGCACACAACAAGAACAACAACAATGCTTAGCCTTGGATCCCATCTCCAAGATATCCCATTATGTGTATGCAAATAGTCCTAACCCCCCCCCCCCCCATATCTAAAAACCAAATAAGATAAGGCATATTTAGTCTGTAGCCAAACCAGCAATGAATACCCATCACCACCAAAAAGATCCACCAACATTTGATCAATATGCAGTCTGACCAATCCATGAAAAGTCTTTGGTTTTAATAGGTGCAGTATGCCTTCAAATCATTTCCAGTTTCTGACAAGCCTATACCAAACCTTTATTTTATCTTCACAAAAGGCATGCTGACCTACTAAATATTGACCCTTGTATTAATTTTGGCTATTGGGCGCATCATATGGTATCTGCAGCCATTGCTCTAATCATGTGTTATTTAAAGCACTGAAAATGCCATTTTTCTCATTCAAGCAAGCAAAAGAAGGGGGGAAACTCCCAACCAACAGATTAGAACAATGGGAAGAACATGACAGCAATATCAGAACAGAGGAAATAACATGTTAATGGCATTCAATATTCTTGCGGTGTCTCGTCATCAGCATTTTTATTGCCACTTTCCCACTGAATAGAGTACCAGAATTTATTGAGCCAATATGTCTCCATCAGCTTTGATAAAATATATTTTATTCAATAAGATATGGAATAATATTTATCTATGGATTCAAAAAGAAAAAAAGAGAAGAAGTTGCTACTAGGCACAAAGATACAACTGGTGCTGGAATGTACACATCTTCTCACCAGATTAAGAGACATGATGTTTCAGTTAAATATTCACAATTGTTAACCATTATTCAAGGGGTGGACAAAATGCAGACTTTAGTCCCCACTGAAGTCCCCCATTAGTTTTCCAAACCCCTCACTCTACCCCCCCCCAAACTTGGGTATTTAAGGGGCAATTTGTGTCCCACAACCACTCAGAACCCGCTCAACCTCACAAGAACTTCAATGCAATATTGCCCTCAAATACTTAAGCCAACATGATGCAGTGGTTTGAGCATTGAACTACAACTCTGGAGTCTAGGGACCATTGTATGAATTCTCAACTCATCCATGGAAACCCCCTTGGGAATGTCACACTGTCTCTGAAGAAACCTTTCCAAGAAAACCCCATGACAGGTTTGCCTTAGGCTCAGCTTAAGTTGGAAACCTGAGATTTATAGTTCTGTCAGGGACCATCACTCTTGGGCAAAGAAGACTGAAGACCCTGCACAATTACAGGCCCTGGTATTCAATAGGATGGTGCTTCAGCACTTAAAATGGTGACAGACTATATTGTTTCTGCAGTGTAGATGCACCTACTGATTTGTCCAAAGCTTCTCCTTTTCTCTTCACTAGACTATAGGAGTTTCTCTTCAGTATCTATCAGTCGGTTTCTCAGCTGTTCCAGATGCCAGCTGTTCTGATTCAGGAAAGGAGGCATTATCTGGGGCCAGAGACTCCTCACAGTCCAGCTCCTCTGTGTCAGATTCCTCAAATTCCAGAGGATGAGTTATGACAGTTCCACTTAGCCATGGCTGCACCAACTCCCTCTGTCCTGTAGATATGTGTACATTTTGAGCTTTTTGCTTCCAAGCGCCATAAAATCCTATCTGCCCGTTGGGCTTATGAATTGGGCAGCATCCCAGATGGGCATGTTACACAAAGCAAACAAAACCTGAGGTTGGACAAATGTATGCACTTAATGTTCAGAACCCTATTGCAGTCCTACTTATGAAAGGACAGTATCAAGAAAGATGCCACCTTTCTAATGAAGACTTCTGTTAACTAATATAGCGAGCGGATAGGTTTTGGGGGCATTCTGGGTGCCAATTGGCAAGATGGACTCTGGAAGCAGCTGAATATACTAATCCTTCCTCAAAAGATGCAAATTGCTAAGTTGATTCCTAATGTCAAGTTGACTGATTTCCCCCAAACAAAAGAATTTAATATAGCACTGGTCCCTTGAGACGGGAAAAAATAGATTAAAACTCCTCTTGAAAAACTTTGGTAGTTGGCTTTTACATACTGCGTGCCTCAGGCTTGCTACTTGAATTTCACTTCAAAGTTTCCTTGTAAAAGTCTCCGCTAATTCCACCCACCGTCAGTACGCCTGGTTCGCCTTTAAAGGAGAAAATGTCATTAACAAAAAAAACATGGATATAAAATATGAAATCAGAGATCGGCTCCTGCAGCGGAGGAGCCAAACATCACTAAAAAAGGATTAGTTCCTTTTGCTGTCGAGAAATTTCTCACACAGGACCTTGGCTGCCCTTTCGATATAAAAACTTCCCAACAAGTATCACACAGGAGTTCTAAATTAGAACGCATTGTCATTGGGACAGTTATAAGCTGTTAAATATGGCCTTTTTTCAGGTTGGGCTCCAGCAAAATGCAAACCCATCCTCTTCTATCCTCCAAAGGCATGGGATATGTTGATGTACATTTATCATAGGAAAAGACTACTGAATGACCTTGCTGACTGTGACAGGGTCTTAGGCTATGAAAATCTTTAGCTTATTCCTGTCATTTATTTGCTGTGTTGTATGCACACAATCTTTGGCCATTATAGAAGAACCTTGGGCAACCAGGTCTGGAACACTTCTAGCACCCTACACAAACTCCAACATGGTTTGAATACATGATGCTCTCTTGCATTTTGTCTTAGAGAGAGGCTTTTCACACAGTCTTCATTTGTTAAAATTAATAACTTTGACCCTCTCATTCCCATACCACCCCTTTTGGCTGTTATTGCTAGATTCTTCTCACAGGAATGGCCTTGAACAGGCTTGAATCATGCCTGCCTCCTCTCCAAAGTTATCTCACCACATGCGCATGAAATCACCATGTCTCTGCAAGAGCTGTTTCCACTGTATAGGTTTCATTTATGAGCCTCCTTGCATGTACCTGTGAAAGGGACCTATTAAAAAAACAAATTGAACATGATGGCTTCAAAAGCTATTG
>NC_056527.1:166627916-166642353 GCF_019175285.1 Sceloporus undulatus | reverse complement strand
CAATTCTAGGCTTCTTCAGTAAATACATACAACTGCCCCTTCCTTTGCGCAGACTCCATTTGTGTGACACTCGCTTACTTGTGAGGAGCAAATGGAGGGGATTAAAATGGGGTGCGCACCTGAGGTGCACCCCTCCCAGCCAATTGCAGGCGCACACCCCCATTCAAGCCTATGGGGCTTGAATATGTGCAGAATTCAATTTTCCCAAGGGGTCTGGAACAGATCCCCTGTGAAAAGGAGGGCCAGCTGTAGTTTCTAGATCAAGGGAAATAATAGTACCACTCTATTCTGCTTTGTTTTGACCTCACCTGGAATACTGTGTTCAATTCTAGGCACCACAGTTCAAAAAGGATGTAGACAAGCTGGAGTGTGTCCAAAGGAGGGCAACCAAAATGGTGAAGGACCTGGCAATGATGCCCTATGAGGAGAGACTTGGGGAGCTGGGTATGTTTAGCCTAGAGAAGAGAAGGTTAAGAGAAGATATGATAGCCCTTTTATAATATTTGAAAGGATGTCATACTGAGGGTGGAATAAGAAGGTGTACAGAACAAAACTTTGTGCTGGCCTGGACCCGAACTAGGGTTCAGCGAAGGCTGAGTGTTTACACTCTCGAAACCCTTGTACCAGCACTGGGCACCATCTTGGCACATGCCTGACCAGATGGTGTGTGCCATGATGATGTCACTCATGCTCAGTGCCCAAACAGCGCTGAGCACAAGGGGCATCATAAGGCTGTGCCACGGTACTTATGGCGCCCCTGTAGTGGCACAGATAGGAGCTGCGTTTTGTGGCTCTTTTTGTACAGGGTTGGGAGCGTAGCGTGCAGTTGCCACATCCCCAACCCAGCTCTTCAAGGGGCAGCATAGAGTTGCCCCTTACGGGCTGTTTGTACAGCCCCTAAGTTCTTTTCCTACAGCTCCAGGGACTAGAACACAGAACAATGCATGCAAGTTACAGGAGAAGAGATTCCACCTAAACATTAGGAAGAACTGTTTGGCAATGGGATACGCTGCATCGGAGGATGGTGGAGTCTCCTTCTTTGGAGGTTTTTAAGCAGAGGCTGGATGTCCATCTGTTGGGATTGATTGTGTCTTCCTGCATGGCAAAATGGGATTGGACCTTATGGTCCTTAAGGTCTTTATGAGTCTATGTACCCATCACATAACCTTTCAAATAGGCAAAAATGGCCCCTATGACCCCATAACATTTTTTTTCTGAAAAAGAGGTTACCAAGCCCTGATCGCCGTGAAAACCACAAATAGCAAAATATGTTGCTTTGACTCGTCTATCATCCCCATCATCTCTCTTACACTGAATTACAGTCAACCGACAATGGCAGGAACCTCAGACTCACAAACAGAGAAAAACAGAACCTACTCCATTGCAAACACCTCTATTTAACTGCCCTATTTCTCCGATTTTTCTTTGGAGCCATCTTTTTTCCCCTGTGACAACAATAATCCTCCTTTAAATGCTAGTTCTGCCCGTCACATAATGGACCTTCCCCTTCTGCTATCTGACCGGCGGAGCTCATAATGAGTGTTTAATTATAGTTTATACAGCCCACTTTGCTCTGGGTGGAAAAAAGCTGCTTTGTTACAGTCAATGAAGTATTTAAAGCTACGTCTCAGGTAGGGATGGGTTTATTAAACACTTGGGTAAGCAATAATAAACTAACATTGATCGAGCAACTTGATAGCTTTCTTTTATGCACTTGGGGAAAAGGGAGGGGGACGAATCAGATCCAGGTAGAAGAATTTAAAGTAACTTGGCACAGCGAAAGAATGTGTCCACATGGTTGCTCAAGGAGGCAACATTGTTCGGTGTAACCCAATCTTTCGCTCCTTCCAAAAGTGTTTTTTTATTATTTAACATCACCACCATTCCTTCTCACCAAAATAAATTCCACAAAAGAAGACAGTCTGTATGTAGAAGGAGGAAGAAAAGCCGTGCTACCAGCTAAAGAAGAATGTAGCTAAGCATGGGCATGTTCGGAAAGGAATTTGCAACCATCATGTTCACATGCTTCAAAAGGAAATGAACCAACATTGTGGCATTTTTAAAAAAGATGATAGGTTGCAGGAGAGCAAAGAGGAACAAAGGAGCAGTAAAGTGGGACACCTTTTTGGGGGAGGGAGGAATGGAAGAAGCAAATGGAAGAAGAATCAAACCAGTACTTTGTCTGCCAGATCAGACAAAGTACTTGTCTAGCATCCTCCTTCCAAGCTCTAGGAAGCTCAAGGAGGACACAAAGCTGGCAGATACCTCTTGTTGCCCGTTCTCAACATTGCATATTTACTCCATGTCTCCTTCTCACACATGCAGAGCTCTGGATTCCATTCTGTAGAATGGATGACCTGAATTGCATTGGTTAGTTATAACTAGAGTAGACATATTGATTCAATCATTGAATGGTGAGCTGATACATTGGTAAATCCCATTGATTCACCAGCCCCCAGAAAACTTTGCATTTGGTAAAGAATACACTGTTATCTGTGCAAAAAAACATTGCATTCTTTTTACGGAAAGCATGGTTGTTGTTTTGCAAAGCCCCCTACACTTATTGTGTGTGGGATGACATGGACTTTTATGTCCCACTTTTCACCCCCAAAGTTCCAAACTATGTAATAATTGGAAACTTTGCAGAAAGTGTAGCAGTTCTGCCAAGTGGGGATGCAACTGTTGAGATTATCTGCTCTCAAATTCAAGAATGAATATGTGAAGTGATGTTTATATGCCTGGAAGGAATTTTCCTTCAGAGGAAGAGGTCTCTGTTCTCCTGCCAAGGGTCCCAAGTTCATGAAAGTTCTGCTGAAAAGGATGGAGTAGCTGATGTGAAAAACCACTTCTGACATGATACCATGGAGAACCACTGCCAAGCATAGGACCAGGGGGTGCTCATGGCTTCCATGTCACTAGCATAGTGAAGCTACTCTATTTTTCAGGCTGCATCTACACTGATGCCTTAATGCAGATTGACAATGCTTTACCTGCAATGCCTTAATGCTATGGAATTCTGAATTTGTAGTTTTGTGAGCTATTTAGCCTTCTCTGTCCAAGAGCTCTGGTCCCACAATAAACTATGAATCCCAGGATTCGATAGGATGGAGCCATGACAATTAATGTGGTGTCAAACTGCATTAATCTCTGCAGTGTGGCAGCAATCTTAGTCTGAAGGAGTCATCCCAGGTGATGAATCCTAACCCTCAGAAAGGTGCTTGAAGAGTTCATTTAAAATTGGATCAAATCCTGGTGTGAAGTCACCACCTGACTGACATGGACATCATCACTGTACAATACACAGCATAGGACTAGGTTGGGATGGATAGGTAGAGATGCCACAACACTAGTTTTACACCACAGGTCTCTCCCATACTTCCCAAAGCCCATATTTGAAGTGGAGAGATATGGGAGTTGTGCCTGGGCTAAATATGTCAGATGCAGGATAAGTACACTGTTCAGAATAATCATGGATGGCTGTAGGCTCCTTGCACTTGAAGGTGTGCATGTATCTATATAAATATGCAAGTTTGTTTGTGTTGTCGTATGCCTTTGAGTTGTTTCTGAAGAATGGCAATCTTTATTTGGCAAACCAATTACTGGGTATTCTTGGCAAGGTTTGTTCCAAAGGACTTTGGAATTGCCTTTCTCTGCTAGCAGTTGACCATTTTCTCAGTGGGGAGGTCCTTTCTCATGGAGGGCTTGCAAAACGAGGGATATTCTGTAACAATTTTAGTTTGCGGCATGAAAAGCAAGAACCGGTGTGGTGCAGTGGTTTGAGTGTTGGGCTGTGGCTTGAGAGACCAGGCTTTGAATCCTGGCTCGGCCATGTATGTCTGCTTGGTGAGCCTGGACAAATCATTTTCTCCGAGCCCCAGAGGATGGCAATGGCAAACCCCTGCAGAAGAAACCTGCCAAGAAAACCCCATGATACGTTCGCTTTAGGGTCATCGTAAGTCAGAAACGACTTGAAGGCACACAACAACAACAATGAAAAATGACCAAGACAAATACTAGGGCAAAGCTATGCCATGTAGCCCAATGGTATCGGTTGTGTGAGTTCAACATGAACCTTTCTCACCCCCTCCGCTCTTGAACGGGAATTGCACCTGAGTCTCTTGGTTTCTCTCCTGTTATTCGTGACAACTCAAGAAACGTCCGTGGTTTTATATTCATTTCATTTTCAAATGACACTCTGCTCTTGCTGGGTTCTCCCCAAGTGATGCAGCCATCTTGTTATCCATGGTTACATGTTGCCTTGCAATGCGATATCGCTGCATCTTGGGGAAATGGAATTTGCGCCGAATCTCTGCCGCAGGAACCTTGGATACATTTTTCTATTGTCCGCTATCGTTTATATCTAATATGAACCGTTCTACACGGCTCATCTTTAATCCCTTTGCTTGTTAAGGAGCTTAAAGAGTAAAAAATCAGTTGATTTCAGGGTCTTTCCCAGTTCAAGGTCAATATGATTATGTCCTTTCTCTTTCTCTTTCTTTCGTTCTCTCTCTTTCTATTTAAAGGCATGGTCTCATCACAGTTTCCAAGTTCAATTCCTTTTTGGTTCCCTAATTAGAAGCTGTCCAGGAGTATATCTGGAGGCTTTTATATGCGAGATCAACCCCTTGCCCTGGGACCAATTATAGAAAAATAGCTTTACACATTTTACTGTTTGAATATCTGATGTTCATACATGCTGTCATGTTTTATGGTGAAGGCATGATAAGAAGCATACCATTATCAGCCCGGGACACAATTGCACTCGCACAGCTTTAAAACCCAGAACGGAGACATGGCGGCCAGATATAAAAGGCTGTGCATATATATATATATATATATATATATATATATATATGCGTCGGCTCCAGAAAAATGAAGTCTGCGTTACAAATCGCAGGCAATGTCAATGAGGCTTTGCAGCATTTCTGTCCCTTGTTATGGGTTTAAGTATAGACATTCAGAAAATAAAGAAATAGAAAGAAGACACTATGATATTCCCAAGGCCCGTAGCCCCCAATGTTGACTGATTTTTATTATCTGTTTGGCAGATTCCGGCAACTCTTGGCCACCTTTTCCTCTCTCATATCTTGACTACAATCTTCTCTTCTTTCCTTTTTGAACCACTCTTTCAACTCTTTTAGGCTGCCATTCCATACTTCTTTCCCTAGTTACTAGTTCTTCTGCCCTTTAAGTGGGCAACTGTGGTTGTTATTTACCATCAAGTCAGCTTCAACTTATGCTGACCTACCATCCCCAGACTTCATGGTGAGGAGTGCTCAGAACTGAAGTCCAGAACTGTCTTGCTTACCTCTACTGAGGGCAGCACAGCAGGGGGATATACAAAGGAATAGTCCAGAGTCCAGTCCAAGGGTCACACAATAGCAGTCAATCAGTCCCAGCAAAGGGCAGAGATAGGAGGGTAGTCACAAGGCAAGTCCAGAGGTCAGATAACCAGAGTCATGGATCAAAGAGCAAGGAACAACAAGGCTGCAAGACTGGTTGTCAGCTGCAAAGAACCTCTGCAGCTGGAGGTCTTTTAAAAGGGCCCTGCTTCTATTAGCTCTCTTCTTGGCTTCTAGCCTGGAAGAACGCCTCAAAGACTCCTTGACCTGCCTTCGCTCCACAGGTCCTAACACCTGCAGCCTAGAGTCTATAGAGTCTCTTTCTCCCTCTGCAGCATCCTGAGCCTCCTCTGGGACTGTTGATCCAGGCAGCCCCAGATCTGCCCCTGTCTCAGCCTCCTCCATGTCTTTAGGTTCTGAGTCCTCTGACTGTGCCTCTAAGTCAGGCCCAGGGCAGTCCATGACATGAAGCTTGTCCCTTCCTTAAAACACTTACACATTATACAATTACAGCACCTCTGTTCCACTTGAACAGCCATGGCTGCATCCTGTGAAATATTAGGTTTTGCAATTTTGTGAGGAACTGGATGTTTCTAGCCTCTGTTTACAAACCTCCAAAGAAGGGGACACCTTTACACCACGTTCTACTGTTGAACAACAATCACATTAGAAATTCTTCCTAATGTTGAGGTGAAATCTCTTTTCCTGTAACTTGACTCCATTCCTCCATCTCCTAACCTCTGGAGCAGCAAAATCTTGCTCCTGACTAGCTACGCAGATACTGTCGACCTGTAGGTTGAGTACTTGGGTCAAAACAAACAATATTATTTCCACCAAGGCTAAATGTAAAGGCTGACATTTAGTCAGGAGGGGGGGGGGGAATCAGATGCACAAAGATTTAATGATGACACCTTTCTCGGCTGTAGTGTATGTGTGAGAGAGAGAGATAGAGAGAAAATTCTTGAAGGTCTTAGTGAATCACAAGCTCAACAAGAGTGAAGGGGGGGGGGATCTAATGCAATTCTAGGTTGCATTAGGTTAACAGAAGTATAGGCTGGGTTCCTGATGATGACATCCTATCTATTTACTGCAAAGGTCATCCTAGAAAAAGGTAGCCATAGTGCAATGCAAATTCATCTGACAACATAGGAATGCTCTCCAACATCCAGCCTGTGGCTGGTGAGGGGTCCTGGCCACAACCAAGGGAGGCATTTCACCATGAAAGACTGGAGTAGGTTTTCCTCCACTCTAGTTGTAAGTTGCCTAGAATTAAATATGGTCCTCATTTCTCTGAAGATGCCAGCCACAGATGCTGGCAAAACGTCAGGAAGAAACTCTTCTAGAACATGGCCACATAGCCTGAAAAACCCACCAAAAACTATGGTCCTCATTGATTGTATTCTTCTGTCAAGTACTACAAGGACAAGAGTTGACCTTATCGGACCACCAGGTGATCTAGCCAGTCTCTGACCCTCTCTTATTCTTCTGTTATAGCCTATATATTCCCAGAAGCTGAACTTCTTTAGGTCATATTATTGTGGCAAGTATAGTGGAAGCTTCTGAGAGATACCATGACATGAGACAATCTATTAGGAAGTCAAATCAGACTTCATCAGCATTTATTAGCCATTTACCTTTCTTTACAAAGTGCTCCTCCATATGACATCATAACTAACTCCATGCTCTTCAGATGCTGTTAAAAGACTAATGGGGGGAATCACATTATTTTTAGCAGCCTCATTAGATGCTTTTTGATCTTGGAGAATGAGAGAAAGAGAGAGAGATTGGATCTTTCATTATGTTGCAAGACTAAAGGCTCACTCTCTCACCTTGATCTTTTGAACTATTATTGGAATTTACTTAAAGAGATTTACACTAAATATCCCAATCGGGGTTGCGAAGAATACTTGCAAATGTTCTCGTCCTCAGTGAGAAACAGCAACTCAACGTGCCTAGGTTCTCCATCAAAAGATTTAAGCATCTTATTAACCCTTCCAGTGACATTAAAAAGACTTTGAAGGATTTAACCCTGGCTGGATCATGTCCCGCGATTTTTGCACCGTTGAGCTAAAAGATCAGTTCTAGGATTCCCTTAGAAGGGGGGACAAGTTCTACTGTTTTAATATAAGCGTTTATAAATTATGGAAAACAAGTTGACAGCTTGTCTTTATAAATATGAAGATTACCTTCTCTAACCTCATGAATCTGAGAGTCATTGCCTTGAAAGAAAAATCTACACAAAATCACTGATTCAGCAAACTGAAGAAGAAGGGAAAAAATAATGGGAAAGTTTTTGCTGACCAGGAATACTCAGGCAATTTAATTTTCCCCCACGTCCAGTATAACATTTACTGAACATATGTATATTTTTAACCATCCAAATATTATTATGTTTACAGAAAGTGTTCCCTTTTCCTGTAGAAAGGTCTCATTATTGACAATATGAATATCGCAGTGAAATATGTTCCAATACCTGAAGATGCCCAGGGAATCTGGTTAGAGTCCCTGTGGAGCGTACTTTATTTGCTGCCAGCACTAAAACCTCCTTAGTGCTCCACGGCTTTTCCCTGATCTATTGCTTCTGCCTTTTGCAATGACTGACCTCACCGTGTTATTAGAGAACTTGGGAGAGAGTACAGATGAAGAGTTGTGATAAGTCATAGCTGCCATTCTTCAGTCCATATTTTCCTAATATGGACTAAGCAAGATTCAAAAACTGGCCTAAATACCCTAAAGGCACCAGATCCCATCTGATCTTGGAAGCTAAGCAGGGTCAGCCCTGGTTAGTACTTGGATGGGAGACCACCACTGAGTACCATGTGCTGTAACTAAATTTCAGTGGAAGGAACTGGCAAAACTACCTCTGAGTCTTCCGTGCCTAAGAAAACCCTATGAAATTGATGGTGTCTCCATAAGTCAGCAGGTGACTTGAAGGCACACACTCACAACTTGGCATTTAGGACCTAAATCACACTCTTAGTCTTCACTAGAGCAAACCCTTTTAATGAATTGGGTCTACCTATGTGACTTACTGATTCAGTGGGTCTATTCCAGGTGGAACTTACTGACTGGATTCCAGTCCATGTCTACTAAAGGCTATATCAATGGGAATACCATAGGAGGGTGCCTTCTAATGTTCTATCTTGCTCTATATTGTCTACTCTGGCCAAAGCCCAGGAAGCTTCCATCAAGGGACTGCCATGGCTTTCGCTGCTCCGGTACTTCTCAAGGATCCTCAATTCTTTTTACAGTATCATAGAATCCAACATCCATTGGCTGTATCTCGAGTGACAGGAGAACAGACTCATATCACTCTCAGTGGCTGATGCTGAGTAAGTCAGGACTGGGAGGGCCAGACCAGGAGAAACTACTTAGTTTATATGCTTAACTAAGCAGATCTAGGCTACATCTGGACTGGATGGCCCTTGTGGTCTCTTCCAACTCTACAATTCTATGATTCTACAGAAACAATCCAGTTTGATACCACTTTAGGTTCCATGGATCAATGCTATGGAATCCTAAGATTTGTAGTTTCTTGTGTCACCAGAGCAATGTGACAGAGAAGGCTAAATATCTCACAAAGCTTCGATTCCCAGAATTACATAACACTGAGTCATGGCAGTAAAAGCGGTATCAAACAGGATTATTTCTGCAGTGCGAATGTAGCCCGAGAATCTTAGGCCATGAATTTTCTTTATTCTGATCAATAAGGTTAAATCAAAACATGGCATCTGAACACCATGCCATCCTCCTTTTTTATCCAAAGTTTAAAGGGCAAGAAGCTGAACTGTATCCCCCAAATAGTTTCAGCACCTTGGATAGCTCTTTTCAAGTTCCAACTGGAACCGAAAGCAGATTGGAACCTACAGCTCCTCCGCTGGCAATGGGAACCATCAGCCACCATTGTTCTGGCTAATGCCTGTTTCCAGTCTCAGGCCCACCCTTTCCATCTCTCCCTTCTTTTCAGAAGGACACAGATTAGAAAGTCACTTGGTCAAGGGGCAGCAGAGGGCACTCCAGGCCAGTACAGGTTAAGTTGTCTTCACTTTATCTCTTGTTGTCCATGTAAAAGGCCCCCAAGTCTGAGATTTCCCTGCCAAAAAAAAAAGTGTTTACAAGCAGGTCAAGGACTTGCCAGTAGATAACCATTAGCAAAACAACTTTGCTATTGACAAAAGGCGCAAAGGAAGGTGTTTGCAGTTGCAAGCCTCCCGTTCTTAAACAATAAGGTTAAATCAAAGTGCCGTTTCTTGGAGCCTGCTTACATGAGTTTACTCCCTTCTTCTCTTTCCTCTATGACACTTTAAAAAGTTCTACTCCTTCCTTCTATCTCTCTCTCTCTCTCTTAAAAGAAAATATCTGTGCATTTGTGTTAAACTAAAAACACAGAACTAAGTCAGTTCCTGAATTCACTGCTGCTCAGACAATAGTCAGGGCTTATGCATGTGTTTTAGCTTTACATTCTGCGTTCTAATTAGAAATATCTCTCCCTCCTTTCCTGATCTGCAGTTCATGAAAATGATTCACTTTGAGCGAACCGCACTTCTTGTTCATTTCCATCCTTGCCTCCCAAAAAACACCCTCCTCCCCCATCCCAAATCCAGAGTAGGTTCATCAAAAGGTTTCCCTTGGAAAGTTCAGGAGCCGTTCAAGCAAACCCAAGCCAATTTATTGTTTTGTACAGCAGCCATGTGACAAAGGCAGCTGGGATTGGAAACCCAGGGCAAACGCACCAGACCAAAGTGAGGCTTTGCATTAAGACGACACATCCATCCAAAGGCCACTTAACCTGGAATTTGCAAAATATGCTGACCTTTTTCTGTGCAGAAGGATTTCTCTATTTATTAATCCACCTAATACTCAGTCTTCTAGAAAAGGGGATGCACTTGTAAAACACCGTTTCTGAAGCCAAAGCTTTGGCCTGAGTGTCCCACTGGTGAAACCCATGGATTGTAATAGCTCTAATGCTATCAGTGCTAATGTATCAAGTTGATGGACTATGTTCACATCCCCTCCAAAATGGCACTGATGTGAGTAGTGACTTATTTACAATGTTCCTCATCCACATACCATACTCATTGCCCAAGCCCTCGACTTCTTTATCCATATCACAGCTGGAGCTGAAGGTTAATTTCTGATCTATGAGTAGAAAACAAAACCTGCAAGTGAACAATGCCAGCTTGAATCCTAGGGATTTACTCATGTGTCAATACCCCAATCAAAAATAGTAATATTGGAACCTTTATTGCATTAGTCCTTGCACCATTGCAAGTTAAAATCAAATAACAGGGCTCACATAAAACTAACAGATCATTAAAATTAATGAAATTAGGCAATGAGTTTTATGTATACACATATTACTTATAAAACACAAAATATTACTAACAAGGGGGAAATACTGATAATAGGTGTAAGTTCTGAAGGGAGAAGGGAATAACTTGAGATTTATGTCAGGGGCATTTCTTGTATTTTCAGATCTCTGTGATAATTTATCAAAATGGATTGCAACTTCTTTCTTTCTCCATTTGGAAGCCTTAATAGCAAAGATAGCAACCCTCCAAGTGACATACTGGCTTAGTTGTCTGCAGGAAGAAGAAGACAAAGCCCAGTTTCATCATTGCATCACAGATCTTCATTTCCTTAAGAAGGGCATCTAAATTGCATTCTGTGATGTCCATATGAAGATGATATTAAAGTCTGTCTTTCTTGGGCAGAGATACTATGAAATCAACTGCATTATGCAGATCATTTATTCAAAGGTCAAGTGTGTGAAAGCCTTTTGATATCCCATTGTCATGTTGAACATAAGATGCTCTTCACACCCAGCAGCTGATTCAGTGGGTCTCCTGTATGACTCTACTTCAGTTGGGACTCACCAAAAGGATTCAGGCCACCATGGCAGAAGGAACCATCTCAGCGTCATCATGTTCTTCAGAATGCATCATAGATGGTACAAAAAGTACCATGGGAACTAGAAGAATCTAAAAATTAGGTCAGAGGATTTGTCAATGAGGTTTGCAGCTAAGTCCAGTGCCAAGATGAAGTTTGGAGGCAGGTCAAGATGCTTCTCAGTGGATTGCACTCTTCCACAGCGTGACAATGGGATATCAAAAGGCTTTCACACTCCTGACCTTTGCATAAATGATTTGTATAATGCAGGTTGATTTCATAGTATTTCTGTCCAAGAAAGACCATGTGGAAAAACAGTTTTAGAGGACCTTACATTTGGAGGACCTTATAGTGCAATGAGTGGCATGACCATATACTCCTGTGGTGCAACAGTTGAGATTCCACAACCACTGATAAGGATTTAACTTATGGAACCACTTATGGAACCATCTAATCATGGTATATTTCTGATGTGCAACCTGGTTGGCCATGTGACCCCTCCTGGAACTCACCCCTCCATCCCTGATCAATACTAACTGGTTTCAGGCCCTTCAGATTGATGTGGTCCAAACAAGTCAATAGGAAGATAGGTCTTAGAGTAGAGCGAGACTGCAAAAGAGAAACGGCCATTTTGGCATGCCCATATATGTTCTGCAGAGACAATATGGAGACACCAAGTACCCCTCAGAGGTTAGCTGAGGTCCTTACTCCTCCAAAAAATATAAAATCTTATTCCCAAAATTACTATATGGAAACACATTCTGATAAAAAATATTGTGCAAATCCAGTGTCACAGGATTTGTATAACTCTAAATGAGATGTCAGCCTTGTGCAACCTTTGAAAAAGTTTGACCAGCTACATCAGGAGATGGTAAATTGTGGAAGGAGCAGAAGCCATTTTGGTTTCCTACATCCCTTCCTAATGCCATCTTCAAACTCTTCATTTTCCTGTGTTTTAAAAGTAACTGAATCATTACGATGAATTAATTTTTAAAGGGGAGGGAATACCTCAGTCTTACAAGTCTCAGGCTTAGGGTAAAAACGTACTCTTTGCCAATCCACCTTGGTATTGCCTCGACTCAGAATAAGACTGTGAGGCAGCAATATGAAGCCCAGCATGAGCCAGCGCTTGAACCAGGTCATATTCCTCCTCTTTTTTTAAAATCAGATACCACTTCCAAAACTATATAAGTAACCAATGAGTTATTGTTGCATAAAAAAGGAACAACATTAACCCTAATTAAATTGTAATAAAAATCATTTGATTATACCTCCATTATTGGAAGACTGAATTAACTGTTGCTGTTGCTTGCCTTCAAGTCATTTCTGACTTATATAACCCTAATGGGGTTATGGGGTTTTCTGGGGCTGAAAGTGTGGGACTCACCCAAGGTTGCCAAGCCCAAGGGTTGCAATCCAATGCTCAAACCACTGCATCATGCTGGTTCTTCATTAACTATATCATAAGTTATTTCTAACCAGTTATTTCTAAGCTATAGCAGTGGCCTCTTTCCTGTCACTCTGATTCTAGGATACTTAACTTTCTCTTTAAAAAAAGCATGAGTACAATTACACTTGAAGTGGAAGAAGTTTCTCCAAGTTCCTTTCCAAGCTGTTAAAGATTAGCTTGATGTAGATAAGGCTATTCCCCAAACTCATTATCTATCTTCAAAATGCACCTTAAGGACTACTTAATAAAGTCAAGGTTATGTGAAGAGTATTTCAGTGAAAACCAGTGAATGACTGTTAATAAATCTGCATTACAGATTGGAGATTTTGGTCTCTGTCTTTTATCCCAACTGATCCCTCCATTCCCTTCTGCATCTTCTTTTAACAATAAACACGTGTTGCTACTTGGTTAAGGTCACCAGTTTGAATTGGAGGCAACCACAGGAATGAAGCGCCACTTCAGAGTGTGCAGCTAAGGGGCTCAGATATATCTATATCAGCTATATCTATGGGCACATCTACACTGTAGAACTAATGCAGTTTGACACCAGTTTAATTGCTATGGCTCAATCCTACAGAGTCCTGGGATTTGTCATTCAATGAGGCACAAACATTCTTTGGCAGAGAAGGCTAAAGGCTCTACAAAATTACAAATCCTAGGATCCCATAAAATGGAGCTACAACATTTAAAGTAGTGTCAAACTGACTATTTTTACACTCTAGATGCACCCTATATCTATATCTATTACCTATCTGGATGGATGGAAAGATAAATATAGATGATTGGAAAGAGAATGTCAGAAGGTGGCGAGGCTGTTTGTCTGCCATGCACCCAACTCCAAAAATCTAGGCACAGGTCTACTAGTACAGAGATGTTGTTAGACTACGGCTCCCAACATTCTTCACTATTCACTATGCTAGCTAGGGCTGATGAGAGATGAAGTCCATTGACATCTGGAGCAATGGTTCTCAACCTGTGGGTCATGACCCCTTTGGGGGTCAAACTGCCCTTTTACAGGGGTTGCCTAAGACCATCGGAAAACTCCTCTATCCATCTCCAGGTGGGTCCGCCCACATGGGGGTCACCACAACGTGGGGAACCATATTAAAGGGCTGCATCATTAGGAATGTTGAGAACCAATGATCTGGAGGGTTGTATAATTCCCATCCCTATACTTGAAGCACCATTGTGGTTGAGGGTGGTTCACCCAAGAAGCTCTCTACTGTCTTCTCAGTTGAACGGGGTCATTGAAGGTGGTTTGCCTCCCACCTCTCAGAATACCAATATAGCAATAAATGGACATTTTGGTTCATTTACTTACTTATTATCGAAACTAAAATTCAAAAGCATCTTCATCTTTGGGATGGATGGAATATGAGACAGCGGGGTGGGAGGGGTGCAACTCACCATTGCTTTAGTCCAGGCCTAGAATTTCCAATCTCACCCCAAACTGGATGGATTCCCAACCTTCAAGGGTGTTTTAACCGTGGATTCCTGCATGTCAGGGGCTGGACTAGATTTTCCTTTCAGTCCATTCCATCTCTTTGATTCTAATGCAGATGTGTTGATGGTGGAAATATCTATCTACCGATGGGAGAGGGGAGGAATATCCAAATAGTATCAATTTATCCCCCAAATAAGCTTTTCTCCTAATATTATCAGCTGCAGAAACAGAATGAAATATATGCAGGGGTAGCTGTGATGGCCATTTAACAAATACAAACAAAAATCCATCAGTGATGCATTTATTGGCCAA
>NC_056527.1:166595867-166625610 GCF_019175285.1 Sceloporus undulatus | reverse complement strand
TGGCCAACTGAAATCCACAATAAACATCTTTAATGCATAATACCCTGACTAAGGACTGAAACAACATACAGGCATCTGGCTAACATCTCCAATTGTGTCCCCCCCCCCCCCCCGTTTGGTTTATAACATCTTGTCTGATGGAGAAGAAGCCAGTGGAGCTTTGGAAAGCTTGCAACAAGTATATTATGCATTTTGGTTGGCCAATAAGGTATAAATGATGGATTTTAGGATGAGATATAGTTTACGCCCAGTTCTGGAGAGAGGAGCAGGCACTTCTTCTTCCCTTAATCTCATCCCTCCCTTGCCATCCCTTTTTCTGTGTATCCTCTCTTTCAGACTGTAATCCTGGGGGCAGGCAACTATCAAATGAATGATTTCTTAGCATACAGGAACCTTTTTTCATTGAGGAGTAGAGTATAACACTATAATTAATTGATTGATTAATTAATTGGTATGCCCAAAGTATTTGTCTTTTGTTGTTCACTCTCCAAGACTGAATTCTCAGCCCTATCAGTTCAACCAGGGCTGCGATTATGATCTTTGGACACTAAATAAGCTATATCTTTATCCCCCCCGTTGTGTAAACTGACTGCATCGCTTTCCCGTGTTGTATAATTTTATACTTGGTTGCCTCTCAGTTTCAGCTTTTGTACGCTTGTTTTTAAAATACTATTATACGTGTTATTTCGAATCTCCCTGTCTTGTACTCTTCCCGGAGTCCTTGTGGGGACGGTTGATTTGGGTGTTTTGAATAAATAGATGAAATAAAACTGAGAAACCCAGACACGTTTTTCTTACCCTCTGAAAAAAAAAAACCACGGTGCTATAACAGCGAAGGCTGACAGCCATCAGAATCCGTCTGTCAATGATGTTTATCTGAAAAGTGGGGAGAAATAGTTTTGGTATTTACGACAAAGCTCCTCTAGGATTAACAGCATTTGTATGCGAATGTCAACATCTGCCTCATTTTGGACATCTTCTCTAAAATGTATGTGTGATAGACTCCAACACACACACATGCACGCACCACACACACAGGTGGTGTGCACATACTACGCATGATGTATCCCTCTACAATATAGCTATGTGAGTGAAGGTTTGCATCTTTGAGGGTCAATGTAACAATCAGCCCTTACATCTGCAAAGTCCAATTTTGTCGACTCTTTTTTCTTAAGCATCCTTTGCCCTTCCTGATCTTGTACCTTTGAGGGTCATGTCACAACCAACCCATGCACACCCAGCTTTGTGACATCTCCTTGCCAAAGCATCTTTCCCTTCCCCATGCTCTCAGTGCGCAGTGCATTAAGCGCTGAGGTTAAGGGGAAGAAGAAGCGACGATAGAATAAAGAACAGTGTGATATGAAAGTCCAGGCATCACGGCATGAAATGGCATTGCCTTACACTGTCAAGGCTCAGAAGTTTTATTACCAGGATTTCACTTCTGCCTCTTTTCTTAACACTTGCCAGCACCAGGCCTAGGAGGATTTGCTGATCTATATTAGTAGTGATTTTGTAGGTTTGTTGAGATTTATATAGACAGCACCTTGGATCAGGAATACATTTTAAAATGTAATAAAATGTTCCTCGCATTTTTTAAAAAAAGAAACTTACAAATACCGTACTTAAAAAAAGTAAACATCAAATAATCTCGATATCTTTCAAGAAAATTTGACATAGCTCAGGAGCTTCGAACGATCCCCGAGTCGTTTGCTAAAGTCAACTTAATATACCATTTCTTCATTCTGTCCACTGTGCCATGAAGTTTCTTTTCCATGGGAAGATGAGAAAAGAAGCCGGGTTTTTTTTTGGGGGGGGGGGTTGAAGTGGGGGGAGGTTTCTTTATTCATTTAATTATTTATTATTTATGCATTTAAAATTGCATGTGATTTGCTAAGAAGCAAAAGCCACAAGCCAGCATGGCTCCCTCTTCCTGCATTTCTGTATTTAATTCCACTCTTACCCTTTTCACATATTCATTTCTTTTAGATCTTAATAAAACCATCACTGTTCCCATATGTGGACTACAGTATTACTTTATCTGCATATGGATTGACTCTATTGCCTTCTGTCCCTTTGCCTTTGTTGTCCTATATTTTATTTTACAAAAACCAGCAAGGAAAGACGTTCAGGATTTTTTAGATCATCTAGTTATGGCTGGATTTTCAATGATTTTATTCTATCCAGTACATTTTCTTTCTTCTAAATATTCCTCAAAATCCCCCAAATGTCATGACTGAAGGCCAAGTGAACAAATGGTACTTCAGTCTCCTGTTTGTTTTTTTTCTTTAAATGTAAGCTTCTGAAGATGGAAGCTGAAATTTATCTGCCTCATGGAAGGAGGGATGGGTAAGCATTTCCTACTCCACTATGACAAACCATGGAGTCATAGAAACATGAGTTGTAAGAGAGCCCAAGGCTATCCAGTCCAACTCCCTTCTGCCCATATAGGAATAAACAACCAAAGCACTCCAGACCGATGGTCATCCAGCCTCTATTTTGAAACCTCAAAGAAGGAGGCTCTGCCCCACTCCAAGGCAGCACTTTCCATTCTCAAAAAGCTTTTACTATCAGGAAGATATTCCAAGGATAGGTGGAATCTCTTCTCCTGGGGCTTGAATCCATTGCTGCATATCCTAGTCTCTATGTACGAGTTAATAATATGGACTTTAGAACAAAGGAGAACGATGATTTCCTAGGTTTTTAGTGCTTGAGTTTGGGTTGTTCCACCATTCTAGACATGAGTAATAATGACAGAGACAGGAAGGTAGATATTTCAGAAGCAGACAAAAAATATACCCTGGCACAAAATTATTCAAGAGATACAGGAAGCTAGTTTATTCAGGCCACTGGGTCTTCTGCCCCGTATTATCAACTAAGTCAGAGCTGATGCAATGGCTGTCTTGGTTTTCATTAAGAGCGCCTGATGTGCATCGATTGAATGTACAATCGTTCTCCATACCACGGATTCTGCATGCACAGATTCAACCATCCAGGGCTTGAAAACATAATATAACTTCAAAAACATAATATACATTCCAAAAGGAAACTTTGATTTTGCCATTTTATATCAAGGACACCATTCAACACAACATTGTATTTAATGGGATTTGAGCATCCATGGATTTTGGGATCCACGGTGGGTCCTGGAACCAAACCCCAACAGACACCAAGGCTCCACTGTATTCTCATTGGTACAGAAGCTGTAGGAAGCCACTCACATTTCCCTTAGGCTAATGGGGACTAGGAACTTATGATTCTTTACATGCTACATGCAAAGATATATCTGCATAAAGCCATATCCATGCACCAGTCAAATAAAGTAGCAAGATCCCTCTGTTTCTTAGTTACTTTAGTCTTCATTCCTTCCCTTCACTTCTCTTTGAGGAAATCAAATGCCTACGAAATAAAACCAAGACCTTCTGTGCAGAGCCAATTTGCCAGAAGCCTTGGCTCCCTTGGAAGAGGGGGAAAAGATTTTATGGCCACTCACTGCATTCCACTGACTTAAAGGTTGGGAGCTGAAGAAATGAAGAAGCAGGAAACTGAAGTCAACAAGAAGCCGCACAATGTTGAAGGGTACGCTTTCCTCCCTTCCCTCTCTCCCTTTTTTTCCTAGTTAATGAATAATGTGGGATGCTGTAACTTATTCTTGCTTGCACTTGGGAAAAAATGCTCTTGGCTGGCATCTCTTAATTGGTGTCTTAAGCAAGTCAGACATATCTGTCCTATCACGACGCCTGTAGAAAAGAAAGGGGAAGAGAAGGATAGTTCTCCCTTCTTAGAAGTAGTGGGTCTGCCTTGACTTTGTCGGATGAAATGCTTTGGAGAGCCAGGTCTCTACTCACACACACCACACACACAGTCCCCCCCCCCAGTTTATTCTGGGAAACTTCCTATGCAGCACCAAGGGAAGGATGAAAGGCGCACTGAAGGAAAGACGACGAACTGAATTAGTTTCTTTGATAGCACTTGAACTCTCCACTCGATCAGGCCATTCCTTTGGTTTTGATCAGTTCTTGAAGTTGTCCCCACATTGGGTCCCACCAGAAAGAGGTCACTGTGGTGCACAGTTTCCAAAACTGGATTCCACTGAGAAGACGGGGATGATACTTTGGAAACAAAACCAAAAAAGAGAGGAGATTCCCCCACCTCCTCTCCTTTAGAAATGGTGGTGTTTGGCTAAAGTCTAAGCGGAAGCCCCGTATTGTCACCACAGCCTCTCTTTTTTTGTGTGCATCTAATCCCTCCGCAGGATATTTGATCCTCCAGCCCAGGCCATTTCCCGTCGCATAATATGGATGGCAGTGTAGCTTGGGATTAGGTCACATAAAACACTCCGAACATTTGTTGAGATTTCCCATACACGTTGATGCGGACAGCTGGGAGACTCCACTTGCCGATATCCAAGGGCGCCCATTGCAGTGTCATGCAAACACAAGTCCGGGAGGGCAGAGAAAGGGTGCATGGTGTCACATCCCCAGGCCTGTGCTTTGTAGCTGGAAGATGCATCAAGGCTGTTGCCATACTACACATAATGCAGCTTGACCCTGCTTATGTTGTCATGGTGCCATCAATAAAATATTGGGATTTTTAGTTTGTTCGCTCTCTGACAGAAGGTTAAGTATCTCACAAAATGACATTCCCAGAAATCCACAGCACTGAGCCTTGGCCGTTAAGCAGTGTCAAACTGCTAATTCTGCAGTATAGTGCTCCCTATATTTCTCTTTATGCTGAGTGTAGCTGTATCTTTTAAATCTGTTCAGTGCAGTTGAGTGTATTTTCAGTTTTAGGGTTTTTTGGGGGGGGGGTTGTAATGAATTTCCAAAGATTGTGTTTTCCTCATAAATGGTTGGGCACAACTTGAATATACTTAGAAACCAAAGGGCGGAGGAAGTAAAAATGACAGATTCGCCAGCTGTACTAAGAAATAAGTCAGACACTCTTCGACAGATCTTCTACTAAATGTGCTTAGAGTTGCAGGCTACATTTGGGATTCACTTCTCCCAGCATGAAATTCAACTCCAGCCATTTGTGAAGAAAGGAATGAGGCAGGACTAATCTTACCAACTGAGATATTTACCATCCCATAAAACTAGATCTCCAAGAAGAACATAATTTGGTCTCCAATTAATCCGGCCACCAAATGTGTTTAGTTTGAAAAGGGTTTTAAAAGCTGCCTTACACTGGTGATCTCTCTGGATAGCTGATAGCTTTGGTATGAGAAAGGCAATCTATCCATTCTGGATTTAATCTGAATGGTAAAGGTGTAATCCATCCTGCTGAACTCCATCTCAATACTTCAGTACATGCCTTTCAAATTCAGACTGAAACCAGAGCAGATTTGGCATCCCAGAAACATCAGAACCAAACGCTTCAGGGACCCATTGCCTGGTATTCCAGTAGGAACATCCATACACATATATTTCCCATGCATGTATGGATGCTCTTTTCAGAGGATGTAGCCACGATGCTTCTTCAAGCCTGGTGTTTGGTGGGAAGCCCAGAAAGTCATGTGAGAAGCGTTGGGGGGTTATGGTAAACTGGGGAGAAATATGGCTTAGGTAGCATAAGTCCAGATGTGGTTATTTAAGTCACACTAAGGGTACATGGAATCTCAGAAGTGGTTTTGCCAGTCCTTCCTCTGAAATATGGGAGTTTATAGCATGGGGTTTGGGGAACAGGAACGGAGTGGAATGAAGGGGGCAGGAAGGGAACGGAATGGGGAAAGGACACATATATTCGCATGGAAGGATGTGCCAATGCCCCTGGAAGTCCCCAATCCTTCCCATCCATCCCACAGCAGCTGATTTTGAACATTCTTTAAATTGGCTGCTTTGGGATGGATGGGGATGGATTGGGGACTTCCAGCTGCATCAACGGCATTCTCCCATGTGGTAATATGCGTTTTCCCCTGTTCCGTTCTCTTCCCGCCCCCTTTCGTTCGCTCTGGTCCTGTTCTAAAAGCCCCGTGTGATAACCCCATAGTCTACAGCAACTGGTATCCTTTGGGGGTCTCCCATCCAAGATTAGCCAGGGCTGACCTGTTTAGCTTTTAAATCAGAAGGATCTGATGATTTTAGGACATTTAGACCCTTTTTCTAGTAAGTGACCATCCTCAAATGAGTCACTGGCTAGTTTCCAAACCACTCTAATTAGAAAGTATAAACAAATGAAGACAAGGCACTACTAAAAAATGCACAACGAGAAAAAATGTACAATAAGAAAACAACAAGGCGGGGTTTGCTGCCGCCCCTGCTTTGGTAGTAACTATTGTTTGTTTCATAAATTAAGCCAAAGAACACAGTGGCATTGGAGCTGAGCTCCCTATTTCACCTCCTTCTCATATGTGTTTTTGGGGCGGGGAAGGCTCCCTTTGATAGCTTGAATTGTGGAAAAGAATAAATATGGCTTTTCAGTGGCTAGGACGATTGCCAGCCTTATTTATGTCTGACCTGGTAGGACACCACTGACTTGGGCAGTTTAATTGAGCGGCGATTATATGACACAGCTTGAAGCCACCTGATTTAAGGGTGCGATGCACACTCTTTTTTCTGATGCTCTAGTACAGTGAATGGCGCCAATGTCTTAGCTCCCCGGACATGTCAAAATCCTATGCCCAAAGCCGAGTGATAGTAAACATCTTCCCAAGGCAAAAGGCCCATCTCCTGAACTCTCTCCTTGCCTGCAAATTTCCTCCTTATATCCGATGTTTTACAGCAAGTCTTAAACATTTTTACGAATGTGAATTTGGCCAAGAACTGAGCCTGTAAAATATAGGGGTGAGAGCGGGATTATGTGGACATAACCAACATAGACTTTGCCTTCACATCTCTTTAATTAAATTGCGATGCGTCTTATGATGCTCTCCTATTTCACCTCGCCCACTTCAGTGAAAATGTCAAGCGTCAAAATCACCGATAGTGCAAATATTGAAAGGCGGAGGTCTGAAGTCGGGAATGGGAAGAAGAGGAGAAACCTCATAAAACACATGTAGAGTAAGAGGAAGTTCAAGACATCGCTAGCCAAACAGTGATGTCACACTATTTCTAAGAGGTACATTCCAGGTGATCTAGCAGCCCCTGTTGATGCTGATGGCATAAGGAGCGAATGCTGAGATAAACCTAAAACTGCAATCAGCATCAAAGAGCAGCTAGAGGAGTCACTCTGATAGTACTCTTAAGAGCTGCTGTAAACCAGTGTGATATTTCTCACCGGTGGTTGTCCCAAGACGATATAACAGCTCCAGTTAAGCTTCTCTGAAGTCGCGGGATAAAAAAAGATACCACCATATTACTGCAATGTCATTTTATGACACAGACAACTGCCTCTGGAGACTTGACAGATGCTCTTCAACTTATATCATCATCTGCATTCTAAGCTGATTAACCAGAGTCTCCAAGTGCTTGATTTTCCTTTCCCCCTTAGTTACAACCCAGCCAGCATCAAAAGCCAGTCGGGTCAAAGACCTGCCAGGGCTCATCATAGTTAAGAGGTGGACCCGGCCTAAGTATATAAAGACTTTTCATGTTTCTTCTTCTCGATGAGAAAGGGAAATTTGGCTGGGAATTTAAATATTTGACTATTGCATCTTTGCAAGCGAGAGTGACAAATGTCCATGCTTTTCTCCTTGCTGTGGAGAGGAAAAAATATTTCCGTGCAGTTTTCACTTGTCATTTGCACAGCCCTAAGGGTTTCAAAAGGCCCATCTCCTGAAACTCTCTCCCTTGCCTGCAAATTTCCTTCTTATATCCGATGTTTTACAGCCAAGTCTTAAACATTTTTACGAATGTGAATTTGGCCAAGAACTCAGCCTGTAAAATATAGGGGTGAGGGTGGGATTACGTGGACACAACCAACATAGACTTTGCCTTTCACATCTCTTTAATTAAATTGTGAATGCGTCTTATGAATAGCTCTCCTATTTCACCTCGCCCACTTCAGGGAAAAATGTCCAAGCATTAAAATCACTGATTAATGCAAAATATGGGAAAGGCGGAGGGGGGTCTGAAGTCGGGAATAGGAAGAAGAGGAGAAAACCCCATAAGAACACATTGTAGAGTAAAGAGGAGCGTTCAAGACATCAGCTAGCCAAACAGTGTGATATTTCTCACTGGTGGTTGTCCCAAGACGGATATAAACAGCTCCAGTTAAGCTTCTCTGAAGTCGCGGGATAAAAAAGATACCACCATATTACTGCAATGTCATTTTATGACACAGACAACTGCCTCTGGAGACTTGACAGATGCTCTTCAACTTATATCATCATCTGCATTCTAAGCTGATCTAACCAGAGTCTCCAAGTGCTTAGATTTTCCTTTCCCCCTTAGTTACAACCCAGCCAGCATCAAAAGCCAGTCGGGTCAAAGACCTGCCAGGGCTCATCATAGTTAAGAGGTGGACCCGGCCTAAGTATATAAAGACTATTTTCAATGTTTCTTCTTCTCGATGAGAAAGGGAAATTTGGCTGGGAATTTAAATATTTGACTATTGCATCTTTGCAAGCGAGAGTGACAAATGTCCATGCTTTTCTCCTTGCTGTGGAGAGGAAAAAATATTTCCGTGCAGTTTTCACTTGTCATTTGCACAGCCCTAAGGGTTTCAGGGAATTGTTCTGTACAGCAATACTTTATTTCTCCCCCCCCCCCCAATATCATTATTATTATGACGTATGAGAAAACACTGTCCCCAGACAACCACATGGGGGCAGGGTACAAAATTGCTGCACAACGGAACCAAGAATCTTGCACACACAAAATTGCACCAAAATAAGTCTTTGGCACTAAAAACAACTAACGGTAACAACAGCTAACTCGCATGATATATCCACATATATACCATTTGGTATAGGATTGTTTTCTCTGGGACAGAAAAGGGAAATTTGCACCAAAAAGACCCACATGGAAATCTGGAAACAGTGATTTTGTTGTGCAAAAAAGAATGTGGGGTGTGTGTACAATGATATTATTGTTGCACAAAGAATCCATGTGTGATTTTTGTATAAATAATTTCCGGGGGGGGCGGGAAATATGGATATGCAAATACCGGGTTGGTTGCCTCATGGTCTGCAAACTGCAGTAGATGATGATAAGAATGATGATGAGAATGATGATGATGATGATGATGATGATGATGATGATGATGATGATGATGACGACGACGACGACGACATAGTGGGTTGAAACTGTGGCCCTGTATGCATGGGCCCCCATCATTTGCATGGTGACGAATCTAGGTAATATTGGGCCCAATCCCTGGCTCTTTTGTCAACTGTCTGGACAACTTCTAGTGAGTTTTTAAAATCCAATACAAGTGGTAAAAATGAGAAGCTCCAGGATCAAGATAATCCAAGCTACACTTGGAGTATCCTGGCCCATGCAGGCACCACATATATTGTATGTGTGAATAGAGAAAGGATTATTATGATGATGATTATTATTATTAACCTTTATTTATAAAGCGCTGTAAATTTACAAACATTTCCAAACAATCAAAGCTACTTGGAAATCTGGCCCATCCCCAAATTATCAATATCACGGTTAGAGTGGTGTCCAAGGACAATAGTTTGTTGGAAACATGAACAACACCTTGTTTCACCATTCACTTTCATGAGCATTGTTGCAAAGCATTAGGCACAGGTGGAACTGTGCCTCTTTCAAGAGCAAATGGGAAAACAATCTCTCAGGAACAGACATGTTATACCTCTAAAGAAGTAAAGAATACAACTAAAAGTATCTGGGGAAAAAAGCAGGTTTCTTATTTATAACATTTTAATAGAAAGTCACTTCTGGTTTTATCTGATGCTATTTGGTTTAGGTTCCATGGTTTTGTGAATGTGTGTGTTTGACCAAATACCCTTATCTTCTCATTGCCTGTGTTCTGCTCTGCTAGCATCCAAGGCGCACTGATATACTTATCTTCTGTTTTATAATAAAGCTTTTGCTTCCTTGGGCTGGAAGGAAAGCTGAAGAAAGGGAAAGGGAAACTTAGAAGATGCCAAATTTATCAGGGGTCTGACTTGTCAAGTCCATCTGCTTTATAAGAAAGAGAAAATAGTGCAGCTATCCAAATAACCACCTGCAGCAGAGTAGATTTATGCAGTGAAGTGAGTTTATTCTATTTAAAAGTTCAATATCAGAAGATGGGATCTGGAAGTCTTTATTTTTCTCACTTGATTCTGTGAGGTGTGCAGAAAAAGTCATCTGCCAGGGAACAAACTGGGAAACCAATCCAAGGAAAAGTGGTAAATGAACCAAGAAAAACAAGCCGAACATCCATGCAAAATGTCTCATTCGCTATATACTTGTTTATGTATTATGCCAGCAAGGATGGATGGGAGTTGCAATCCGACAACATGAAGAGTGATGCATGCCTTCCTCGTGGGGTTTAATTCTTCAATAATTTTCTTCCTGAAAGAAGCAAGAAGTAACTTCAGCAATTTTCTTCCTGCAAGAAAGTCCTCAAACGGTTTTTGAGACTGTTTCACAATTTGGGGCTCATTCTGCGCAAAATTCCTATGTGGTTGATTTGTAGACAAAACAACATTTTCTACATAGGCAACAGCAATAATATTTGGGTAAATCAACCATGTGCAAATTTTGCTCAGAATAAGACCCCCAATCACAGCATTTTCTGGGCACATGAAATGTTCATAGGAAACATTATTTCGCCTGCAAAAATGCTGCGCAAAACTGTATGAATTTTGTACATTAAAAGTCCTAAATGGTGAAAGTTCTCATCAGTCAAAGATCCTTCTCATCAGGCTCCTTTGACACTCAAAAACATGATTTTCAAACTTTTAAAAGACTATCCTCGACTTACATCCCCTGTCCATCTATCTCCATATCGTCTCCACTATCCGGCAGATGCTTTCTGGGGTTCCAGACACAGGTTTAATGATCCACCACTGAACAGTGGCCTTTCTCATAAAATAATCTTTACTGTGTATGCCAATGTCGAAACAGATCAATTGGATATTGAATCAACATTGAAATGGATCAAGTTGGGTATTTAAAAGTAGGGTGGCTGCACTAAGGCTCAGAAAGCAAAAGGAAAAATGCATATATTCAGTAGCTGATCAAAAAGAAAGTGGTGGGGAGAGTTTTACTAAATTTGGCTCAATTTCTCATTAAAATGCTCTCATGGGCTTTCCAGCATTTCCTGTTTCTGTGAATCTGCAAGAACAAATGTCTGGGAACATAACAAATACTCAGAAGTAAAAAATCCCAATTAGCTGCGAAGTTACACCAACAGAACGAAATGGAACCATTTCCCCACATCATGGGAACTTTGGGGCATTTTGGAAAGAACAAAACGGATAGTTTCAGTCCGTCCATCTAGTCTGAAGGAGGCACAGAATGCATGTAATTTTGTTCCGACATCTAAACACATTTTGCCTTGGAAACGGTCTGGACTGGAAGTTACTTTCAAGCCACACATATATGCTATTTTAGCTTCCTGGAGAATGTGCTTCAAAGTACTCCTCTACCACACACAGAATTGGTCAGTCATAACAAAAAAAAGCACTTCATATTTTGTGTGGGAGTCAGTCTGTGAAAAAAAGGAATCTAATTTTTCCATTCCTAATGTTAAGATCTCAACTTTATGTGTACTCAGTCACACACTCTGATACTACTCTTTTTCCTCCATACTATCTGGTTTACTAGACTACTTGGCCAACTAAGCCTGGGACCTACACACTACATAGTGATAATGCTACGACCCCATGTATCCAACCCCTAGTATCCTGGGAGTTGTAGCTTACATCTCCTGGTGCTGCATTTTTCTGGAAATCTCTACTTTTTACCCATCCAACTTATATTCCACAGTTTGTGTTCTACTTGAGTATTCATTTCTGTTATTCTTTTGTGCAGACAAATATTTGATTGGAAATCTCTGAAATCTGTATTGTACCCTAACAGTCTTCCACTTTACCAGGTCATTTCTTTTCTAGCTAGTGATGTCGTCTCACGATATGTTCAAAGTACAATAGTGTCCGTTAAGTTACTTTGGCTTCTAGGAAGAGTTCAAGACTTGATTTGCTCTCGGGCCCAATTATTTCTCTTTTCCATGGTCCACAGTATCAGTAGAAATCTCCTCCAGCACAAGAAGTAACGTCCTCTTCCTCCAGTCAGGTTTCTTCAATGTGCATTTTTTTGCAAGCATACATAGAGACTGGAAATATGGTATGGATGATCCTGATAAGGGAGCTGAGCAGATAGGTCGGTCTCCAGGCCATTGTGGGGATGGACAGGTGTTTGCATACACTCCTACCACTGCCATGCCATGGACCTGCTACCACCACACATGCCTTACCTTCCTCCACCATTGCCACTACTGAGAAGACACCCATCACCACATCTAAATGGATGTGGCCAGGTGTCCCCTTTCCACATCAGACATGGTGACAAATGTCTTCTTAGTAGCAGCGATGTTAGAGGAAGGTAAGGGCTGCATAGGGTCACCCAGTTTGCTGAGTGTCGCCATGGACTTTTTGAGATAACCTGTGGCAAAGAGAGGGTCCTTTTGACCCGCACTAAGGTCCCTTTGTGATAGAATCAGACCAGGACTCCAGACTAGTAACCAATCTGACTGATCCCAATGTGGGAGTATTGAACTGCATCATCCAAACAGGACAACATGATGCATTTTGACACATGCAGACACCCCTAGATATTCAAAGATCTTTCTTTATACTATTTCCTTCACATTTGCCAACTCAAGTCCTACTCTTCCTTTGATTCTTGACTACAATTTCAATTTTAATGACTGACGGAGTCAATTTACCAAAAACCTTTGATTATTTTTATATAAAAGGAGTACATGTGAAAACGATCTGGGGAGGGATCTTAATAGACCACAAGCTAGTGAGTCAACAGTATGCCAAAAAAGCCAATGTAATATTAAGTTGCATCAATAGGATCATGGTCCCTAGATCAAGGGAAGTAGCAGTACCACTCCAATTGGTTTATTCAGACCTCACCTGGAGTACCATGCCCAGTTCTGGGCACCATATCTCAAGAAGGATATTGACAAGCCGAAAGGTCTCCACAGAAAAGCAACAAAGATGATCAAAGGTCTGGAAACCAAGCTTCATGAAGAATAATTAAGGGAGCTGAGTATATTTAGCTTGGAACAGAGATGACTGAAAGGTAACGTGATAGCCATCTTTAAATACCTGAAGGGATGTCATGTGGAAGATGGAGTGAGTTTTTCCCCCTTCTGCTCTAGAGACAAGGACATGGACCAATGGATTCAAATTACAAGAGATTCTACCTAAACATTAGGACAAACTTCTTGATTGTAAAAGCTGTCGGAGAGTTGGATAGACGGCCTCAGAGGACAGTGGGCTCCCCTTCAGAGATCTTTAAACAGAGTTTAAATGGGTTTTTGGGGGAGTGCTGTAGTTATTGATCCCTGCATGACAATGTTTAGGCTAAATGGCCCTTTGGGGTCCTTCCAGCTCTAAGATTGTATAATTATATGCCTTCGCCATTGATTTTAAAATTAAGTGTAACATAGGAAGCTTCTATATGCCAACTCAACTATTGCTCCATCTAGTTAAGTACTATCTGACTAGAGGTACCTCCCCAGAAATATTTTTCGGTGGAAGAGGACGTTCCTATGAAATGAGGGCTATTTGTTTTTCAAACAGGAGAGTGTACACAAACCTGGGACTACATTATGCAACAAAAGTTTGTCACAAAGGATACTCAAGCAAGCTGAATGCAGTTGGAAAGAGGATACATTTTTAGTGGCAATCCATACGCAGAATATAGAAACATGGGCACCTCAGAACCTGAGCTTGAAATGCAGATTAAAGAAAATAAATGGGTTAGATTCTGGAAATCTCTCCTACACAGTAGTAAAAGTAACTATTATTAAAGTGATACATTGCTGGGGTTTGTGTCCCTTAAGACTATGCAGAATTAAGAATGATTTGTCAGACAAATGCTGGAGAGGCTGTAATAATGTTGGCACATTGGAAAATATGTGGGTCTGTTGCCTGAAAATATTTCCATTGCGGCTGGAGGTTCTTGATTGGATTAACGAAATAACTAGTCCGAATATGTGCTTTCAAAGGACTTTACTGATTTTCTAAATTTATGATAAAGCAAATCCACATGTCCCATATAACAAACATATCTCTACGTTTTTTGTATGCAACAAGGATAGAGCTAGAAAGGACATTGGAGAAATTGTATGGTTTATCCATCCTTTGCTGGTTAGACAGCGTTTGGTGTCTTGCATAGTTAGAGAAATTGACACTCAGGCTTTGCCTTGACAGAGGTGAGACAGCCGAAGACAGTTTTAAGACTTCATAGCATCTGTCCATAACATATATGCTATATGCAAATTCTAAACATGGTCCATCATAGGAACCATTTGATATTTTGGAAGCTATCATGATGAGCATTCCTTAAATGTTGGTTATAATCTGTTGCTGTTGTTCGTTCTTTGATACCGATTGTCTGATTATACTCAAAAACATGGAAAACTGTCTGTGATGAAGGAGAGTGAGTAAGGCATAGTATACTACTATACTATGTAAATTGCTACTAAATATGGCAGTCTAGACTGCAAGTTTATGAATACGCAGCTGCATGGCAGAAATGCAATGAAACTCTGTTACTAAATTGACAAATGCACATCTCGAGAGTGGTAAGAAGTGCTTGTGATGTCCACTGCACACTTCTAATGTGCATTAGTCAGTGTCTGCATACAGACAAGGAATGCCACAATGCACATCAATGCACATTGCACATTAAATCATGGTGTACCAGTCACTCTACTGGCTACTATTTCACAACAGAATATTGTATATTGTTATTGTATGTGTATATTGTAATATCATGGCCACTGCTATGCTCCCCACCAGCAAATGTGGCATGATAGCAATCCACCTCCCAAGGTAGTTCAGGGCAAAACCAAGTTTGCAAATCATTTATTGCACTAAAATCTCTTAACACCCCAGTTTATTAGAACCATCCAAAGAGCTCTCCGTAAGCGTTTAACTTTCCAGGATAGCCTCATTTGAAAATAAGTGAAAGGGAAATGTTTACCAAGAGAAAATCGAAAAGCCCGTCGTGATAACAGTAAGGCTATAGCTCTGGCATAATTTTAGCAATGTAAGGGGTCAAACTGCTGTACTTTTAGTTACCAGACCTTGAGAATGGGGAATAAGGGTAAATAAGAGGATTGCTTTGGTGCCATTGGAGTGGAGAAATGAGAAGGCCCAATGTACATTAGTCAAAGAAAGAAAAAATAATATCCTTGAAAATGAATAAGAGATAAGTAGCCTTGGAATAATGCTATATAAATACATTTGCTGTAGGTCACATAAAAGATTCATGACACACACATGTTCAGGTCAAATTACCTTTAAATATTAAATGTCTTCCCAGCAGTGGAGAATTTCCAATTTATGCTGTTTTCATAAGGAAAATGAATGCAACCCGTCCATTAGTATTTGCTGACAAGCATGGCGCTCCCAATTCAGCCCGACTGGAGGCAAAATAGAGGATGGTGCCTTTTCCCCATCAACTGACTCTTGAAGCCTCACCAATGCAAGCTGCACACAACAATGCCATCCCAATTTGCTATGATAAAACTCAGTATGGATAGTGTAACACAACAAGTCTGTCATCAGTCCAGTTCTTCAGGCATATTTATCCTGATAGGTATACATTCTGCACCTTTCTACTGATATATGGCATGACGGGGTGGACACATTGTTTTAGGCCTATATCTCCCAGCAGCCTTATCTAGCATTGCCAATGGTCTGCAACAGCCGAGGCTCTGGGGTTAAAAGAGTGCCAGACTCAGGGTTTAGCCCCTGTTTACTCTGGATCTTGCACCAAGAGGATGGTGCAAGGCAAGCTAGTATTTTTTGCCAGTGCAACATGAGCAATAGAGAGTTGGTTGCTATTGTGAGATTTTAACTAGGGACTTCTTGTTTCCCTCTTTGGACAATGTACCAGTCATGCATATACCTCCATAAAATGTACCAGAACTCACTGCATGTGGAGGATATCTGGTCAATTATATTAGACCAAAAACACTCCTCTCTTTTGTCTTTATCTCTTGCCATTCCTTAATCTCTAGAATGTGCCGGTTTGTTTTAGCAAACCAGCCAATCTTGCTTTTTTGACATTCATCTCTCATTCCGCTTCTACATTCCACACCTTCCCATCTTGGAATGTGTGTGTTTGTGTATGTGTGTTTGTGTGTGTGTGTATGCAGATTCCTTTAAAGCATGTTGTTGCATTCATTCCTCATGGCTTCGGCTTCCATTCCATTTTGGAAAGTGGTGCAATATATTCAGAACCATCCCATTAAAATAAATAAATAAATAAATTAGAAGGAAAACAGCACATAACACCGCACAATATACGTGTTGTTAATACACATTTCGCAGTCGGTGTTCTGTTGGAGGACGGCTATTATCTTCACAAAAAGAAGATCCGTCAATAAATGGTAAAGTCATATCAAGGTGAAACGACATGTTTTATCAGCATGTTCCAACTATCTCCTTACAACTCTCTACTTGCAAACTGTGCATCCGTTTCCTAAATAAAGACGCAATGCTCATTATAAGGGTGCTTTCCAAAGCTGGTGCTTCTTTCCAGAAAAGGTGTGGTTGCTTACCTGCTGGAACAGTCAGCTTTGCCGGATCTTTTGTCAAGATAAGTGTAAAGAGAAACAAGAAAAGAGAAAAGGAGAAAGGAAGATAGTGAGATCTTTGGCAAAGCCCTGTGAGACTTTCTTGGCTCTAGTTTAAGTCTGGCTTTTTTGTTTTATCAGTCGATCAATATAGATAGCATCTGCACTGCAGAAATAATCTGGTTTGACACCACCTTAACTGCCAGGGCTCAATTTGGTGGGATTCTGGGAATTATAGGCCCCATACAGACAGGCCAGAATAAAGCTGCTTTGGGTCACTTTGGAGGTATGCTTTTTCAATGATGTATACATCGTAAGAGTCCGGAATCTGAGCCAAAGCTGCGCTCTAGTTCTTAGGACTGACTGGATCATGGCTTCCGGTCTCTTAATACGCATGTATCATTGAAAAAGCATACCTCCAAAGTGACCTGAAGCAGCTTTATTTTGGCCTGTCTGTATGGGGCAGTGAAACCAGTCCTTTTGTAGTTTGTTGTGGACTGTGCAGTTTGTAGTTAGTTGTGGACAATTGTAGTTTGTTATGGACTGTGCATTAGTTGTGCAACAGTGCCATTAAGTAACAAGGAGGCATAGTGGAACTGAAGCATATGGGAACCAAGGTGGTGTATTGGTTTGGGCTTTGGATTATGCCTCTGGAGACCAAGATTTGATGGAAACCCATTGTGTGACCTTGGCTTCTCAGCCCTGGAAAACCCCTTTATAGGGTCACCTTATGGTAGCTATAAATCAGAAACGTCTTGAAGACACACAACAACAACAAATAAGGTTGCGTTATCTTTCCTTGATGTAAGGCCTTGGCCATCATTCATATCCCTAATGTTATACCGTGAATAAAATGTGAACCTTCTTTACATCCACGCTATGCATATTGGACTGGATTATGCATAACAAAACTGAATGTTAATGATCTCATCTCCCCTTGGAATAATTCTAGAAGAAGTACTTTATACCGAAAGTGGTATCGTATCACCTTTCAGGACTTCCCAAGAACATATAGAAATTGTTCAACTATTATTGACAAAGCCAAGAGGAGGGGGGGGGGAAGTTAATTGTAGATCAATGAAACTTTAATTAAAGCTCCTCTTTTCTTCTCTAACAACTAAGGTTTATTATTATTCCCTGCACTCAGGAAATGACAGGAGGCATTTTCTAAAGGCAATATATCTGTTTAGCTAGCTGCACTTCAGGAGAGCTTTGCTTTATCTGATTTCTTAATGTGCTGAGAGAATGACAGGTAACATTTTGTATCTGCATAAGAGCTTATGAAACAATGCTTATCAGCTATCTTCATCACTGCCGGCATGTACAACGAATCATCCTTATCATTTAGGACACAGCTCCACTGAAGAGGGCAATTGCATGGCAGCTCAGCATTTCAAATGGGGGAGGAAAAAACAAACCCAAATGTTACTCTTCTTGTGATCTGTTGTGCTTTCAGATTTTATGAGCCTATCTCAGTGATAGTGAACCTTTGAGAGGCAGAGTGCCCAAAATGCAACCCAAAACCCACTTATTTATTGCAAAGTGCCGTGTGCCTCCGGCTTTCTAGTAACAAACTCTGTGCTGGGGCGACGGCACATGTGCTCACAGAGAGGGCTCGCCATGCCATAGGTTCACCATCATTGGCCTATCTATACTACCCCAGTGTAAAGCATATCTGCTCTATGGAACCACTTTAATCACCATACTTCTTCTCACCAAATTCTGGGATATGTAGCATAGGTTACTTAGCATTATCCAGTAGAGTATTGAGTCAAGAGAACTTACATAAGCGTTTATTTACCTAGTTCGTATCCGTTCAATGGATCTATTACTACTTGGAATCTAAAATTGGTTTCATGCTAAAGAGACTCCGGTGGATTGAATGAGGAATGCTGAAGGTGGCCAGAACAGTTCAAGGCCTATGGCAACCTCTGAGCGAGGGTTCGATGCACTCCTAATTTGCGACAGACAATTAACAAATAGATTCAAAAGATGTTTGTAACAACTGTTTGGTTCACCATCGAGGCTCCAAGGTTTGTCAACAGAAGTAATGAGAAGCAACTTGTTTTTAATGTTCAATCTCTCTGGCCTTGAAAGCAATCCAGAAGGAAACAGAGGATGGGGGGACGAAGGGGGCGAGCGGCTGAATAAGAAAAGAAACCTTTTACATGAATAAAGCTATATTATTCTGGTCTGACAGGCCTGGCCTACCTACTAACCTTGATAAGCACTTAAAACTCCATGTGGAAAAAGAAAGAAGGAGGGAGGGAAAGGGAGATATACAGAGAGAGAGAGAGAGGGAGGCGGAGAAGGGGGGTAGAATCAATTTGCATTTTCTTTTCTGCAGGCAAACATAATGCTCCATTTTACAGTTGCCATTAAGGGTTATTGCTATCTTTACACAACACATTAGACAGTTTGTGGCTATTGTTCCTTGGCTGGCCCATCAGAACATTTCAGGGTGATGGTGTTTTTACACTGATGTCGCTTTTGTCCCGTCTTGATGCTATTATCTCCAGTGTGTTTATTCCAACAGGTCTCTTCAAGAGCTGAAAAAATGTCCCCGGTAAAAAACATGTCACTCATCACCTCCTCGTATGCTCCGACTGAACAATGCTGAAGGTCTCATTGAGCTCACTTGTACGGGGGAGAAAAAGCTTACCTGGGTGGGCAAGCGGATAAGGCTTCTTAATAGAGTGAAACCTATATGTGGTAGAATGACCCTGAATAAAATGGAGAGGCTTTCACAGTGTCAACAATCAACATCTGAATCTTCATTTTCCTCTCCCAATCTGTGATCTTTAACTTGGAACATTTCCTACTCCGCAAATACACGCACATACATATTGTTCCTTCCCTCCGTCTCTCCTAGCCAAGGCTGTTTAATCTCTGTTAAATACACCCAAAGTCTACCCGTAATGAACCCTAAACAAGAGAGAGCAAGAAATCTCTTGCACTTGTAAAATGCCACACTTCTACTTGCCTTACTTATGTATTACAATTTTTTGTGGCCGCTGTTGAACCAAATTGGTATCAGATCTAGTTCTTGTGAAATGCGTGTGTGCGTGTCTGTCTGTCTGTCTGTCTGCATGTGTGTACATTTCTGTTTATTTGGAAGTATTAAAGAAGATGAACATAGAGTGTGCTCCCTCACTCTTTCTCTTAGGAATACTGCACCAGAGTCCCCAGCTGCTCTCCTCCCAGTTGCTTGTTTTATTCCACCCAGTTATGGTCTGTCCCTTCCTTCTTAGCAGGAATTTATTTATTTCTTCTTAGCATGCAGCAAAATATTGCATGCACACTGGTCCCTGTATGCATGGGCAAAATCAAGCAACCTCCTCCCCAATCCTCTCAGTGGAGAGACTGGATGATGCCTGGACCAACCTCCAGTTCTGGTGCAAACAGACTGGACAACATCTGGCCCATTCAACACCAAGAACTGTGGTGTACCCTTCTTAAACCGTACTAAAATACAGTCACCCCTCCAAGTCCGTAGACTTGAAATGTGGGGACTTGGAAATCCGTAGAGGGGCAACCACTATTAATCTTAATGGGGTACTCTCCCATGGTGCTCACCCTGCATGTATGTGCCCCATTCAAATCTATGGGGTTTGAATATGCACTAGACAACAAGTAAAAACATGAATAATGTATTGTATTAGAATGGTGTGAGCCAGTGAAGCACAGTAGTTTTGGCATGGACTAGGACTCTGGAAACCAGGGTTCGAACCCTCACTCAGCCATGGAAAGCCACTGGGTTACCTTGGGTGAGTCACACTGTCAGGACCAGAAAACCCCATGATAGGATTGCCATAAGGTGGAGATGACTAGAGGGCATACAACAACAGTTAGAATTGCATACAACAAGCACTGAAATAAAATAGCCTGCTGTAGTTGTGTGCCTTCAAGTCATTTCCAGCTTATGGTGAACCTAAGGCAACCCTATCATATACAGTGGTACCCCGGGATACGAATGCGCCGCCTTACGAAATTTCCGGGTTACGAAAAAAATCCATAGAAAAAAACTGTTCCGGGTTACGAAGGTTATTTCGGGTTACGAAAAAATTTTTGGTGCTTTTCGGCGCTTTTTCGCACGAAATCGCGGCTTTTGCTATTAGCGCCTATGGCTTTTTCGGCTTACGAAGGATTTCGGGTTACGAACGCGGCGGCGGAACGAATTAAATTCGTAACCCGGGGTACCACTGTACATATATTTGGCAAGTTTAATCAGAGGGGGTTTGCCCTTGCCCTCCTCTGATGCTCAAGGTCACCCAATGAGTTTCCATGGCAAATAAAGGATTTGAACCCTGGTCTCCAGGATCATATTCCAATGCTCAAACCACTACACCATGCAAGTTAGAAATACTGGAAAGCATATCAAGAATGGGAAAATAAGTATAAAAACTCTCCCCTTGACCTTTTTACAGCAACCAGTTAGTGGCCAAAACCAACTATTCTGTCACCATTGTCATGTTTCTGTCCTATCTGCACCTGTCAAAGAAACAGTTAGCTCACTTACTGCATGCCCAATGATCTGGCAACCATTTTGTGACTGCATGCACAGCCTAATTTGGTGCAATTCTTGATTCGCCTCATCACATCCCACTTCCCTGTCCCTCCACCTCTTTGACTTGAAAAATGCAAAAAAGAAAATGTATTAAAAGTTTACTAAGGAATGTGAGTGCTTATAAAACCCGCCATCTGTCTGCAACAAGGTATGGTTCAAAACCTCCTCAGGCCTTTTTGGCAGTGTTACACCTCCATCCATCCCAGCAACACTTCTTTGTCTCACTGTTGGATCGATTATTCCCAGAGAAATGGAGCGGGGGGAGGACGACTGTTCATTGTTTCATGTTGCATATTGCATACAAATGACCATTGGAGATTAGCTGAGATCACCAAACACGTTGCTTCCTCATTCTCCCCGGTACGGATGATCACTTCTCCTTTTTTGAAAGGAAGAGAATTCCATGTTGTCATCTCAAACTCAGCCTATTATTTACAGCCATAAATGCTTATCATTACACACAAGGTCATATTTAAAATTATAACGCTATGGTAAAACATATGTTCTCGGGTTATGAGACTAACCCTGTTGCTGCAGATCCTTTTTATAGGAAAAGCCCTAAAAATAACAAGCGTTGTGTAAAGTCCAGAGGCCTTTTTTGCAAATGGGTTTCAGCCCAACAAACTGCCTGCTGTACTGAATGAACACCCCTGTTATAGTCGACAATCATTTGGCAGCATAGGTTATTTTAATGGACACATCACTTTAAACTAAGCCTCCGCCATCTGTTCTGCCCTCTAATTACAGATGCAAAAAGAACATAATTCACAATTGCATCATAAAAAAGTAAGATATAAGTGATTTAAATGCATGTGTATGTTCTTTATTCAATGCAGCATGCAGCTGTTACGTTGTTTTCATGTTTCAGACACAAATCAGGAAGAAAATGACTCTCCTTTGATAGAGTGGATTCCCATGCATAAGCCATTTAGAGGATGACAAGAATGAGTTCAGTGAGGATGAATTTCAGATTCGTTTGAGGCCTAAATCAAACATTATCCTCTGCCGATGTTCAGGGGGGAAAAGTCAGATCAAAACATGAACCTGCAGTGTATCAGAAGGTTGCACTTCACAGGCATAGCATTGCTATGACAATGGATTCAGGGATTGTTTTGGCAATGGGTGCTTCTACGTTCTGAGCAAGCCTAGTTGAGGAAAACCAGGGAAGGCTACAAAGAGGAACAAAAACCTTCTCCCAGGACCTTGGAGGACCACATCCATCTCTCCAACATGCTCCACACCACTCAACCAAATATCAAATTGAGATCTTTTGGGGTCTGTGATGTCCTACTACAAGCCCAAAAAGTCAAAACCAAGTGATATTCCATTGTTGTGTTCCATCAAGTTGTTTCCAACTTATGGCAACCCAAAGGTAAACCTATCATGGGGTTTTCTTGTTGGTTTTCTTCAGATGGGGGTTACCATTGACATCCTCTGAGGCTGAAAGATTGTGGCTTGCCCAAGGTCAGGCCCTGGGTTTCCATGGCCAAGATGCAATTCGAACCCTGGACTCCAGAGTCATAGGCCAATGCTCAAACCACTACACAACAGTGGCTGTCTTCCATAGATAATGCCAAATCTGTAAGGAAAATTGGTTGAGATCCTACATCATGTTTACATGGCATAAATCTGTATTCACGTAGTTAAAACGTGGCTGCACTAACACTCCTATTCTATCAAATACTGACACTGTGACCAATAGTGTATCTACCAATATACTGTGCAATGGGGAGTGAAAAATGTTTATTTCTCCAATCCCAGTACATAAAGTGGTGCATCTAAGGCACTGCCTGATATTTACTCACCTCTAAAAATGTGCAGCTGCATAGCTGGAATGCTGTTGATTACTCCAAAGAGTAGACCCATGTAGGTGAATCCAGCTGATTCAATGGCTCTTCTCTAGTGGGGACTAACAATAGGAACTTAGGTTCATGTGAAATGGCTACACTTAGGGGAGTCTGTTTGTGTAACTATGAGCTGAATACGTCCATTGCACGACAGCCAAAACAGTAAAACCACATGCATAAGGGAACTTACAAAGGTATATGATCCCAACAAGATTCATTATCTTTGGGGTGGATGAGGGCAGAAGGCTGTAAGGGGAAGCCCACGTTGCATGACTGCATTAAAGTCAACACATTTACATCTCTTGTCATGTGGAGATGACAAAAGGACAGAACTGTGAAGCCCAGACCTTGTATGGAGTTGCAATGGGGAGAGGGCAGGGACTGCTACTTTCAAATGTCAGGCTTTTTGTATCAGCTACTACTTTATGAGGCTGATGTCAAGCATCTTACTCAATGAAGCTTTTGTCCTAGGTGTATCGGGTGGGACAGTGGAAAAACTGCCCTGTCTTATATCCCAGGCTCATCCATCTTCAACTCCCCCTGCATCTCCATTTTCTGAAACCTCCTCCTTGTCTGGAGAGCAAGGATTCTCCCATCCTGGGTTAATGTGCTGGAAAATTGCTCTGCATGCTTATGAGGGGGTCCCTTCCAAATGAAAGGAAAACCAGGGGGAAATATATAGGAGAGGACAAAGTGCGTGTATATGAGTCGGTTGAAAGTGGGGGGAAAGTTTAAAGTTAGGAAGACAGATATTTTTTTCGTCCCTCTTCCTCTGAGCTCACAGGGCAGGTCCTGGCATGTGGGTTCTGACCCCGATTAAGAGAATTTGAAAGACTTTTTAGGAGGCTTATTGTGCCTTGTGTTGGAATGCACTTCCGAATGATCCATATTTGTAATCAGAGGGGTGGCTTTCACTAACCCTTGCTCCAAAGAACCCACCTTTAAACAAAACTCCATCTCACAGCTTCTGGTGAGGTTCGACCTCCTTTTCCTCCTCCTCTTCCTCCTCCTCACATCTCAGTGATGGCAATCCAACCTCCTTTCCTAGGAAATCAGCATGTCTAAAAAAAGAGTGGGGGGACTTTGCTTCCATGCAAACATTTCTGAGGTTATGCTGTCCCCTGTATTTCATGCTGGAAGCACCTTAGCTATTTTCAGGAGGATATTAAGCACCTCTTTCCTTTTTTTCTTCACACTATCAGAAATTTGGCAATGTAAGGGCAGATCTCCTTGAGGTTGGCATGAAATCAAAGTGTCAGGACATTTTCTTTTCTTTTTCCAACCTCTTCACACGGTCCCAGACATTACTCTTTGGCTTGAGGCACTTATAAATATATGTTTGCACTGCAAGACAATGCAACTAAATCCATAGCCTAATTCTCATACCGTTTCTGCCTCTTCGTAAAATCGGAGCGCATTAAGACCAAGCTTGTAAGAATGCAACAATTTTACCCATCCCTTTTTTTTTGGTCTTATTTGACCTAGATATTTTGGGCTTATGATGCATGGCTTTTAACGGACAATTTGCTGCTTAAGTACTTTGTGCCAAAACACACACACATGCACACAGACTCTTTGCCTATGAAAACCCTATGGAATTCATTAGATGTCCATACAGCAACAGTTGACTTGATGCACATATACACACAGAGACACATGAACACACACACACAAACACACACACACACACACACACACACACACACACACACATATATATTACTGACCCTGCCAGAAAACCAGATCTGATACTCCAACTAAAAATGTTACTAGGAACATCTCATCTTTATGTTTGTCCTATCCCCTCCCGCATTCTTTTTTTAAGGCAGGGGTCAGGAACGTTTGGTCCCCGGAGACCCTTAACAAGCAGATGTTACTGTAACATGCTCAAGGAATCAAGCATAAATAGGACCTCTGACCTCCCGTTCAGCTGATCCACTGAGATGCTTAGAAATATACTCTTAACTTTTAGAAATTCCCACTTTTTCCCACCGTCCCCCTCCATTCTTCCTGCCAACTCTCCCTTCTGTTTCCAAGGCCTGGAGCCGGGGTGGTGACGCTACCCCAGTGGCTCCAAGTCTGACCCCTCTCTTCACAGAGGTCAAAGGCCTTCAACCCAAGGGCAAGCTTTGCTTTCTTGCAAAAGGCCAGCTGATGAATCATTCCCGACTTGAAGGGAACAGAGGAGGAGGGTGGGGCTTTGTCTCTCCAAAGGCCTTCAAACAACACTGGCCGATATATCAGCATTTTACACTGTCCTGACACATTGAAACTCATTTTCCTTTCTGGGAGTGACAATAACAAAAGAGTGAGTAGGGCCGTGCATGGAGAGGTGGCGATGCTGAGATGTCCCTCGCTGGCCCCACTGCTATAGAAGTCTGATAATTGCCTTATAATGTGCCATTGTTGCCTTAACAGATCTAAATGAATCTGGGTTGCATGATCGCATGAAATGGCAGCCCCGAAGTGCATGGAAACTCAGAGCTCAAGCATGAGGCTGGCGATGCATGCATGCATGCAGGCATGAATTGAGAGAGGTATTTGCCTTGGGTGCGAACATGCAGTCGTGCAAGGATGCTGGTGAAGATACAGCTCATGGGTTGTGTAATATAATACTGTGGAGCACGGTGACATAGAGTTGCTCACCATTTTGCCTAAATAAAAATAAAAAATGGCAGATGCTTGTAAGGCTGTGTGTAATGTTGGATTGCATGCTTGCGCTAAAGGATACCTTTGTGCAGCAGCCTAAACAACACTACTGCTTGTGCAATGGTTAAACCAATGCAACACTGCTTATAAAACCCTGATTTCAATATTTCCCTTGCATGAGATCCTACGATACAGTTGCTTCCCAGATGAAGGCATCAACAGGATTCCAGTACAAGATTCCTGTACAAGAATTTTCCTGCTTTTCTTTTCAGTATCAACAATTGTACACAGAGAAGTAAAATCAATTGAAGGTCAAAGGTCTACCAAAAAAAAAGCCACCCTGTTGTATTTCTATCCAGGAATGTAGCTACCTGGAGTGGAGAGCAAAATACAGTGTGTCCTTGTTTTATGTGGGGATCCATTTTGGACCCCTCTGCATAGGGCAAATCATGTGTATGATGAAGCCCCATTCATTGGAATGGGGCGTGCCCCATGTGGCGCATGCCATGGGCGTGTGTCCCATTTGCCATATTAGGGCTTGCTGGCCACATAACCTCAAATCCACATCTGGCGTATGCCACAGGTGCGCTGTATGGACAATTGTCTCCCCAATACAAATTCTGACCCTCCCACGAATTTTTCTTTCAGTTCTCAAGTTTCCAACAATTTTTCTGTTTCATGCCTTCAAGTCATTTCATATGGATTTTCTTTGCAAGATTCGTTCAGAGTGGAGTTGCCTTTGCCTTCCTCTGAGGATGCTGAGAAGATGTGACTTACCCATGGTCATCCAGTAGGTTTCCATGGCTGAGCAGGGATTTGAATCCTGGTCTCTTGCTCAAACCACTACAATACACTGGCTTTAACACCGCAGTAAAATTAAATTTTCAGTTGAGCATCTAGAAATATAGTTTAGGCATCTCAACAAAAGAGAGGAAAGAATGTGAGCAAAGGAAATATAAGAGTTCAAGGTGATAATAGTTTTCTGTGGCTTACTCTCCACATTTGGGGACGGAAGAAAAAAAAATCATTTGGTGGGGGAGGATTTTTTATATGGGGCAATGTCCTCATTTTGTCCCCCTCCCCATAGCTACATATTGGGTTTTGTCCCTACCACCCCTATAAACATTCACCTATAAAGCTTTATTGAAAGACAGGGATACCTAAAGAAGCAGGTTGTTCTAGTTCTTGTTTTCTGTTGTTTACTGCATGTGCTACATTCTCTTGCTGATGTAAAAGACTTTTGTGATATGCCTGATTCAATATGCAACAGAAACACATTTGCTTAACCCCCCCCCCCCAATATACATGCAAACACATGCCATCCTGTGACTCCATCTTTCCATGGAGAGGCTTGGTCCACCTTCCCCTTCATTGTGCAATGCAGATTGTTGCTAGTTATATGAAATAGAAATCTTTTCTCCTTTCTCTCTCTCTCTTTTTCCTACCCTGTGCTGCATCTTGGGAGCACAGGGGACAATTTGCTGGAATGGTGCTCTTAAATAGGTGAGGTTCCTTGGTAGAAATAATGAATCTGACACCACTTTAGGTGCTGTAGCTCCATCCTCTGGAATCCTGATGTTTGTGGTTTTACAAGGTATTCAGCTTTGTCTGCCAAACAGTGCTGGTGCCTCACAAAACTAAAAAAAATAATAATCACAGGATGCTGTAGAATGGAGCCATTGCAATTCAAGTGTTGTCAAACCACATTGTATCCTCAGTGTATATGCACACCTTGGTAGGCAGTGGGGCAAGAAAGAATTGGAGGACTAGTAAGCACTGAAGGCGCCACTTGGTGAAAGAAAGTTGTCCCTTTTGGTCACAGGTTCTAAGGGTTGGGGTAGGAGATGAACTCTAGGGTTTTACCTGAGGTTCATCCTCATTTTAAATCATGGGACTTGGTGATGGGAGATCCTCACGTTGGCCTTTCTTAAAACAGGACAGGCTGGACAGTGAGCCAATAAACTGGGGGGCTTCTAGGGTTAGTCAGCAAAGGTTGGCTGAGCACAAAGTTGTGAGGGTGACCTTTCTGCCTCATCCAGTGCTTCACCAGCAGCCCCCCTTCACCACTTTGCAGCTCAATTTAAAACCATAGGTTTAAATAATTTAAACAAAGTAGACCTATTTCACCAAATGACAGTGTCTAGTCCAGTCTCCTTATTTCTAGATGGGTCAGAAATAAAGACGTGGCCATAGTTTAGCCAAAATCTGCATTTCATCACTTAGTTATGGTTAGGGCACCAGTTCCTTACTTCTAGGCACCTAGCAACTGGCACCTGTCCAGTGGTAACATGCATGATTTGTTATCTAAAAATCCACATACATTTGGGCAGCAGAGCTATATGCATCCCCGCCCAATGATAATTTCTATTTTTTAAAATGTATTTAAATGCAACTCCTTGAGAAGGAGAGTTGTGTTGCTTTCCTTTTTAAAGTGGGATATCCTTTCTGCATACCTCTCCTTCCTCTGTACCATGCCATAATCTTTCTCACATTTCCAAACTGGATTGGCATAATGCTAAACAAACACAGCCGAGGGTCAGAGGTGAAGGGCAAGGAACCCGGTGGGTGAAAGGTTGGAAAACTTGAAAGGGAAGAGTTGCCGTTGTTTTAAGAAAGAGCTTTAGCAGAGCTTGGGGTGCTCTAAGTGCTGGCAAACAGCCAGGCTGCTCCTATTGAGGGAGGTCACAAAAGCGGTCTTAATATTTTAGCCGCTGGGGTTTTAATTATATTAGAGAGTATTATCGTCATAAAGAAAGCCTTCTCCAGCACCAAACACAAACCTCAATGTCTGTGAAAATTAACTTTGTCTGAGAAGAGCAGCTTTGCAGCATATTTACACAGTGACCCCGCATGGAGTCAAGGGTTTGTATTCAAACTTTCCCTTGCCATGGGACTTATGAATGAATAGTTCAACGAAGTTGGGGTCTGCCAGAATATTCCTGGAGCAGCCCAAAATATTTTTACCCCAGTGCTGCCCCAACATCCTCCTGTTACAAGGCCCTCCATTGAGACCCCCAATGTCTGTTTGCAGGTGCATCCCACTATGCCACCTGACATGGCCATTGAGGTCAGAATGAGGTGTCAAGCATCAATTACATTGCTGGGTGACTTGTTCTGGCCAATGCACCATGGTGATGGCCATGCCAAGTGACATAGTGGGACCCATGGAAACACTCACCCCATGACACAACAGAGTTAGAACGTATATTTTTAAGTACCTTTTGCTCTGGATTTTCTGGGAAGATCCAGAGCAAAGGGTATGTTTTAAATACAGTACAGTCAATCCCCAAGGAGAGGCAGGCTAAAATAATAATAATAATAATAATAATAATAATAATAATAATAATAATTCCTGAATCTGGTCTTGTCAGCTTTCCGCTTGCACCCTTGAATGTTCAGCCCATGCAACGTCAATGTCTTTCTCCTCATTCCCGGTTCACTTGAGTCTGCAATCCATTGCTCCAAGCAATCGTGATGCTAAGTGCCATCGCAGGCCCAAGAAAATTGCCTTCCTTCCCCAAATGCCCTCACTTCCCCACCGCTCTAATTATAAGTAATTACCTGCTCTCTCTCTCTCTCTCTCTTTTCCTTTAAGAATCAAGCCTCAACTGCCAGCCCAGCTCAGGGAATAAATATGCATTGTGCTTTGATGAAATTTTCACATAATACAGGTCAGGTAGTTAATGAAGCCATAAACTGTAATATGTCTGTGACACTAAACATGGACTCATTCATCTGGCCTCCGCATTTAAAGAGCAAGTGATGTTTATTGGCGTGAGACACCCTCTTTGCCTTAAGGATCACCATTCGGAGGCAGCCTTTTTTGTAAATAAACATATAACCTTTGCAATGGTAATTTAAGACTGTGCAGTAAAGGAGCCAGCAAGAGTACATCAGGAGTGGAAGAGAAGATAAACATCCTCATGAATAAAAGCTTAGAGCTTCAGGCTAAGGTGTTTATTAAGTCCCAAGCTGTTTCCTCGTCTTCTTCCACTCATCCCTCCCCTTTCTGCCTTTGATG